>NC_056737.1:739130373-739222873 GCF_019279795.1 Protopterus annectens | reverse complement strand
CCTGCCCAGAAAACCACAGTGAAAAACTTCTCTAAAGCAAATTTCACACTCCTCAAAACCGAGGTGGAATCCTTCAAAGCCCCCGGGCCTGTGGAAAATATGGCCCAAACCACAGAATCCTTTATAAATGCATTCTATGAACACCTTCAGGAATGCATGGATCATGCAATCCCAAATAAAACCAAGACCCAATCCTCCAAAGGCGGACGTTCTGTCTGGTGGACCCCAGCCATAAACAAACTATACAATAGAAGGAGGAAGCTACTACATGATAGAGCAAAATCCCAAAAAGGGAAGGCATCTCTGATCAGTATTAGCAAAAAACTACGGGCACTCATAAAATCGTCTAAGGCCAGCTTCGAGAGAAAAATTTCACAGGACACTAAGGATAATCACAAGGCTTTCTTTAGTTATGTTAGGAACCTGGGTGGGAATTCCCAGATATGCTCAGAATTAGTCCAAAATGACAAAAAATACACTGAACCCACAGACCTTGCCAACATCCTAGCTGACAGGTTCAGCACAAACTCCCCCCCCCCACCAAAAGGGCAAATTTCTATCCCAGCAGAGTGCTGCCCCCCTGACATCTCAGATGTTCAGGTAAGAGCCGCCCTCTCCAAAGCAAAAAACACAGCATCAATGGGACCAGACGGTGTCCTGGGCTGCGTCCTACATGAACTCCAAGAAGAGCTAAACCCAAACATAAAACTACTGTTCAATCTCAGCCTTACTACAGGATATGTACCCAAAGTGTCCCTCTCCACAAAGGTGGTGCCTCAACAGACCCTGGAAACTATCGCCCCATAAGCCTGACTGGCTTGGTCTGCAAAGTTATGGAAAGGATCATCATGGACCTCATAAATAAAGATATTGGGGACCTACAGACACTGGATCCTACCCAGTTCGGCTTTGTTAAGGGCAGATCCTGCCTCTTAAACCTGGTCGACTTCTTTGAAACAGTCACCAAGGCCATTGACGAGGGGAAGGTGGTCCACACAGCCTACCTGGACCTCGCAAAAGCCTTTGATACAATACCCCACTCTGGCATTATAGATAAGCTCACCAGCTTAAATATAAACCCCTATGTCACTAGATGGGTTGCAAACTGACTCAAGGACAGAACCCACATGGTTAGAATTGCTGGAGCCATGTCAGACTCCAAACCAGTTACAAGTGGCATCCCACAAGGCTCAGTCCTGGGACCTCTCTTGTTCGGTATATATTTCTCGGAGTTACAGGCCAACACGGAAGGACTGTGGCTGACCAAGTTCGCAGATGACTGAAAACTGAGTGCCATAATCGACTCTCCAGCCGACACAAGCATCCTCCAAAAGGGCCTCATAGAAACAGACAACTGGTGCCAGAGCTATGGCCTCAAGCTAAATGCCAAAAAGTGTATAGTCATCCCCTTTGGCAAAAACAAAGTGCCCACAAATTACCACATAGGTGGTAATCCATTAAGTACAGAAGAAGTAATTAGGGACCTGGGGACCCAAGTTGATAGCAATATCTCATTTGACAACCACGTGGCCAAAGTGGTTAGAAAAACATTTTATATAGCTCACCTAATCATGAAGGGATTCACATCTAGATCAGGGGAGGTCATCGTGCCTCTTTACTCATCCCTCATCAGGCCCATAATCGAGTACAATGCCCCTTTTGGGATGTACCTTACCAGACACATGCAGCAACTGGAAAGACCCCAAAAGTACCTCACCAAGAGGATCAAAGGGCTCAAACAGATGCCATATTCTGCCCGGTTAAAGAAACTCCAGCTCTACTCAGTGGCATACCACCTGCTCAGAGGCGATCTGTGCCTGACGTATAAAGCCATGTCCAACCCGGAATTAAGCGACATGCTGCACCTCAAAAAATCCAAATCCCATTGAGCTACGTGCTCGAGAGACTTGAACCTCAGCACTGAAATAAATAGGACATGCTGGAGGGACAGATTCATAACCCAGAGGCTCCCTTCACTCTGGAATAAAATCCCAGTCCAGGTTAGGCAGATTCCCTCATTGACTCTCTTCAAGAGGAATCTTGATGAGTGGATGGGAGATCGTAGGTTTACCCCGGGTATCACTTCTGTGTCACTGTTAGACAGAGGCACAGTATACTAACCTCAAAAAAGGGCATAGCAAAATTAATTTAAAATGGGTGGCGAAAGCCAAACATACTCTGGCTAGGCTTATAAATGCCCTAGGGAAGATAGCCTAGTATGAACCTATGAACCTATGAACTGAGGTGGACCCATCAATAGAGAGAAGAATCAGATATTTGGACTAAGAATGCTACATTATAGTCAGCTAACATTAGAAACAGCTGACTGTACATGTATTTGAAACTGCTGGGAATTAACAGCGTCTTTTATGAACCAGTGAACTTTATAGATCAGTACATTTGCACTTAGCTTACATGTTGTGTGGATAAACTTCTACAATCAGAATGTAGTAATTCTTGCAATAAGCAGATTTGAAGCACCCTCTACTGAAATACCATTTAGCATCCTACATGCATTTCATAACTGGATGCATTTGAAATTATGAGTCATGCAATCAACCAGCTGTTTTTCTCCCGTGGTATTTATGAATTAATGGGATTGAGAAAGATGTGAAGAATTTGAAAATGACCACTGTGAACCACCAAAAGCACTACAGAAGTGAGTTGAGTAGGTTATACTATTTCACAGATGGTCTTACTTGATGAGACTCTTTGTGAGACTTAGATTTCTGATATTTTGCTGATTTTGTTTTTTCCTTGTTTAGAATTAGCATGCATCCATTACATATGGCAGCAGCCACAAAGACCTGAAAATTCTGCATACTAATTTCCAGTTTTTCAATATTCTCAGGCATTAAAATGCTGAGTTTATGCACTGCATTTTAATTAGGTGCTCTGATGTTGACACTACACTGTGTCTGATGGTGCACAAGTGCAGTGCTAGACCCATGTATATTTTGTTATTGGATATAAAATGCGTAGGCCTTGACACTACGCTGTGTCTGATGGTGCAATGCTGCAGTCTTAGACTCACATATATTTTCTTATTGGATATATAGTTTTTAGGCCTTGACACCACACTGTGTCTGACAGGGCATATGTACAGTTCTAGACCCATGTGTATTTTGTTATTGGATATATAACATGTATGCGTTGACACTACACTGTGTCTGATGGTGCACAGGTGCAGTGCTAGACCCATGCGTATTTTGTTATTGGATATAAAATGCGTAGGCCTTGACACTGCACTGTGTCTGATGGTGCAATGGTGCAGTGCTAGACCCATATATATTTTGTTATTGGATATATAGTTTTTAGGGCTTGACACCACACTATGTCTGACAGGGTATAGGTACAGTTCTAGACCCATGTGTATTCTGTTATTGGATATAAAATATGTATGTGTTGACAATACACTGTATCTGATGGTGCACCAGTGCAGTGCTAGACCCATGCGTATTTTGTTATTGGATATATAATGTGTAGGCCTTGACACTACATTGTGTCTGACAGGCCATAGGTACAGTTGTAGGCCCATGTTTATTTTGTTATTGGATATATAATATGTATGTGTTGACACTACACTGTATCTGGTGGTGCACAGGTACAGTGATAGACCCACATGTATTTTGTTATTGGATATAAAATGCATAGGTCTTGACACTGCACTGTGTCTGATGGTGCAATGGTGCAGTGCTAGACCCACATGTATTTTATAATTGGATATATAATGTGCAGGCCTTGACACTGCACTGTCTGATGGTGTACATGTGCAGGCGAGATCCATGTAAATTTTGCTTTTGGATATCTAATGTGTAGGCCTTGACACTACACTGTGTCTGATGGTGCAATGGCGCAGTGCTAGACCCACATATATTTTGTTATTGGATATATAATGTGTAGGTCTGATGGTGCAGAGGTTACAGTGCTACACCCACATGTATTTTGTTATTGGATATATAATGTGTAGGCTTTGACACTACACAGTGTCTGATGGTGCAATGGTGCAGTGCTAGACCCACATATATTTTGTTATTGGATATATAATGTATAGACCTTGACACTTCATTGTGTCTGATAGGCCATTGGTACAGTTCTAGACCCATGTGTATTTTGTTATTGGATATATAATATATATGTGTTGACACTGCAATGTGTTTCATGGTGCACAGATACAGTGCTAGACCCACATGTATTTTATAATTGGGTATATAATGTGCAGGCCTTGACACTGCACTATGTCTGATGGTGTACATGTGCAGGCTTGATCCATGTGTATTTTACTTTTGGATATCTAATGTGTAGGCCTTGAGGCTACACTTTGTCTGATGGTGCACAGGTGAAATGCTAGACCCACGTGCATTTTGTTATTGGACATATAATGTGTAGGCCTTGACATTACATTGTGTCTGATGGTGCACAGGTTGCAGTGTATATGTACATGTATTTTGTTATTGGATATATAATGTGTAGGCCTTGACACTACACTGCATCTGATGATGGACAGGTTGCAGTACTGGGCCCACATGTATTTTATTATTGGATATATAATGCATAGGACATGACCTTACACTGTGTGTGATGGTGCAGAGGCTTCAGTGCTAGCCCCACATGAATTTTGTAATTGGATATATAATGTGTAGGCCTCATTACTACACTGTGTCTGATGGTGAACAGGTGCAGTGCTAGACCCACATATATTTTGTTTTTGCATATATAATGTGTAGGACTTGACTCCACACTGTGTCTGATTGTGCAAAGGTGCAGTGCTGAACCCACATATATTTTGTTTTTAGATACATGATATGTAGGCCTTAATACTACACTGTGTCTGATGGTGCACAGGTGCAGTGCTAGACCCACATGTATTTTGTTATTTGATATATAATGTGTAGACCTTGACACTACATTGTATCTGGCAATGCAGAGGTTGCAGTGCTAGACCCACATGTTTTTCGTTATTAGATATATAATGTGTAGACCTTGACACTACACTGTACCTGACAATGCACAGGTACAGTGATAAAACCACATGTATTTTGTTATTGGATATATATAATGTATAGGCCTTGACAGCACACTGTGTCTGATGGTGCAGTGGTGCAATGCTATACCCACATGTATTTTGTTATTGGATGTATAATATGTAAGCCTTGACACTATACTGTGTCTGATGGTGCAAAGGTGCAGTGCTGGACCCATGTGTATTTTGTTATTGGATATATAATGTGTAGGTCTTGACACTAAACTGTGTCTGATGGTGCAATGGTGCAGTACTAGACCCATATATATTTTGGGATTTACAGACATGACACAGGAACTCACCATTTTTGGTGGGTGTGCTGTCTCAAACCGGACTCTTCATTTACAACTGGGGCTTCTATTGATTATCAATGTAGTTTTCCTAACTATATGTGCTATACTTGATGGTTAATGTTCTGTAGTTATTATGATGTCCATGCATACTCTGCACACATTGCTGACACTTTGTTACGCATAATATGTGTATTTGGCATCTTAGTTTTGTTTAGGGATTCATGAATACTAAAAATGAAAAGAAAATTCATGAGAGGTACTGAAGTAAACACAACTATTTAATAAAATGAATACAAAAGTTCAACATGAAGCACTTTTCATCCAGTCAAGTGACCGGACTTCTTCAGACAAAATTACATTCACAAACCCTCCTGTTTAAAAGACATTTAAAGAGAACTATCGAGCAACCTACACATGAACAACTAGCTAGGGGAAGTGTTACTTTAGCTTCAAAACTTAAAACCTTGGACTATAAGCTAATGAAAATTAAGAAACTCCAGATGGAAGTTAATTACTTTACTGAATGTAGTAAAGAGGGTATTGTGCCAAAAGGTCTTCGTTCGTGGCAATATCCAACCGGGCTAGAGGCAGGGTCCGAGTTCCATTGTGAACTGATCCAACTGTTCAACAAACGTGGACTGGAACTGATTAATTTAATGTCTAAATGCTATCAAATAACCATAGATAGTTTAGCGGCAGAAGTTACTGAACTAGATGATGACATTAAGGATGATGGTGACTTTTTAAGATACCAGTATGATTATAAAAGAACTTTTAGTTCTATTCATCAACAAATTTCGAGATGCATTGAGACCAAAATTAAAAAATTAAAAAAGGGACTTGAATGATTACAAAAATGGGGTAGCGTATCCTAAACTGCCCCTTCACAGAACAGGAACTTCATTGGTCAGGTTGCTACACACCCACTAAGCCAGAATGGCAATCCTGAACTGAATGACAAGGACTGGGCCTGAGTAACCAGCGTAGAGATGAACTGCAGGAGCAAGCGGCTAGTTCATCGTTAAATAATGGAAATAATAGAAAGAAAATTAACAAAAAAGGGAACTACCAGCAGTAACAAGACTTGCAGGGTTTTTACAATACCCAAGGCCAGAATCACCAACTGGTATACAGCATGAGAGGGCCCAACAAGAATACCAGCAAAAACAAAAAGAGAAGGTAACCACCAGTCTTATGGATTTAATGGCTTGTACTGAGGGGCAAAAGGAATGTAAAATTTTAGTTAACCGTGATGGGCATTTTAAAAATTATAACTTTTCTAATTACGAGGTAGACCCAGTGCTTATTGAATTCTTTTCTAAGGGTCTAACCTTTGTTCCCACTAAACGTTTTTTCTTACCAGGACTATAATAGACTTAAAACTGTATACTCGGAAGTTAAACTTTGCAATTATGTTTGGTAACAACCCTGTGGAGCATAATGATTTAAGAATTTTTAGCACTTATAATCGCCCTATACATCCTTTATTAACCATATTTGAATATATGTGTGAACTTGACTTTAGGAGTTTGATTAGACAAGCTACTAATGTAGAGAATGTAAACATGTCTTCAAGAGAAACAGAAGCACTACATGATCTAAGAGAACTACCAGTTCGAGTGCTTAAACCTGATAAAGGGGAAGAGCTAGTTTTAATGGACATTGTCGATTATATTAAGAGAATGAAAACTGTTGTAGAGAGTGATATTTACATCAAAGTGAGTTTAAATGAATTGAACATAGCGTGTAGGAATATTAATTCCTTTTTGAATGACTTATTTATTGACGGCCTGGTAGGTGTGCACACACTCAACTACTTGACATCTCTTTCTCCTAGGGTGCCTTCCCTATTCAGCATCCCTAAGATACATAAGAGTATCTGTGATCCCCCTATGAGGGCGTTAGTGGATACCAGGTGCTCCATTACATGTGCCAGTGCAAAACTAGTGGACACTACCCTAAAAAGGTTTGTGGAAAAGGAGAAGCAAATTTGTAAAGACTCGTGGGCATTTTTGTCAGCCATTAACTCACTTGACTATAGCGAGGATGTTACTTTTTTGATAATAGATGTCATTGATTTGTATTTCTCTATTCCACATGATATAAGCATTGAATGGGTAGTGGACAGAATGAGATGGCATGGAGCAGCAAACTATGAAGTTAGATTGATTGAAGAACTATTAGAGATTATCTTATCAAATAATTTTTTTATGTTTGACAGTGAAATTTACCTTCAGAAAGTTGGTGTGGCAATGGGCTCGCCTTGTGGAGCAAGCTTTGCTAACTTGGTGATGGCCCATTGGGAACACCAACATGTATTTGGGGATTTTGAACTGTTGTCATTGATTTGTTTTTACACTAAATTTTTAGACAACATTTTTATCTTAAAAAATAAAAAGAGAAAATACTGAAACCAGCAAACCAGCTGTTTATTACTCTAAAAACACAGAATAACTAAGCATTTTCACAAAAATAATACAAGCTTCTTCAGGAAGAAGCGTGTATTATTATTATTATTATTTTTGGCGAAAGCGCTTAGTTGTTCTTTGTTTTTGGAGTAATAAACAGCTGGTTAGCCAGTTTCAGTATTTTTTCTTTTTCTTTTTTTGGTTTAAAGCCTGTTGGCAGCTGTTCGTGCTTATTAAACATTTTTATCTTATTTAAAGGAAATAAAGAAGCTGCCCACCACATGACTAACCATTTGAATAACACTACTAGTTTTTTTAGGTTTACAATAACTTCCAGGAAGAACGGATTTCATACTTAGATGTTGACCTTGGGAAGGACACAGTTAGGAAATTATACAATGCAAGAATATATCGTAAAAAAGCTTACTCTAACTCAATGTTACATTTTTCTAGCTCGCACCCACTTTATCAAAAAAGATCAGTCATTAAGGGTCAGTTAGTGCATGCAGCGAGAATGGTTACAGAGGAAGAAACATTTCTTGAAGAATGTGACACTTTAAAACAGATGTTTTTACATACCCCGAGTCCTTAATTATGGAATTGACTACTGAAGTACAACATAAAAGGCAATCTGATATTTATAAACCCATTTTAGGTATGGTCCAAACAACCAGTAGGCCGGATAGTGTCACTTTGGATAATATTGGCACTATAAGCACCAGATACGCTAGGCAAAATCAATATGTAGGTTTCACTGTTAGTTTTACTACACCATTCAGTTTGGATGCATACAGTATTAGAGATATTTTACATAAGAACTGGACTCTATTGTTGATTGAAAGGGGGGTAGTTAGTAAAGTAGGTGAACACCCTATTATTATATTCAAGAGAGGTAGGAATATGAAATAATTAGTGGAGACACCCAAAGTGACAGTCTTTAGAACACCAGGCATGTACAAATGTGAAGCTTGTAGTTTTTGTAATTACATGAATAAAACAAAACACCACCACCAAAGCTCCCAAGCTCACTTGTCCTGCACAAAACAAATGTCCAGAGATCCAACAAAAATACCAGGACTTGGAGACAGCTGTAGGATCCAGTACAACAGGTTTTAATGAACATAAGCACTTTTGTGGGCAACCCCACTTCATCAGATGTCAATACAAAATTAAAACAATCATACCCCTCTCTTATATACACATGACTTAAACAGCCAATACCTTCCAAGAACACATACAATCACTGTACATTAAATTATACAAAAAAACTCTTTACACAGAATATGATGCTTAAGCTTATACACAGTGATACTAAAGATGTTTCTATTACTAATAGTAATGTTTTTTAAGAAACCCAGCTTATATGTACCCCCATTGAATGCATTATTGAATGCTTTTGAACAATTATGCATTGGTGACTTTTACAAAGTAGCTGCTAAAAATAGTAAGAAGCATAAAGGGAATTTTAACTTGTCTAAAAATGAATACCTTGCTCTTAAAAGTCTACAGACTAATGAAGAAATTGTCATCAGAGAGGCCGACAAAGGCAGTCCAATAATGATTTTTAGGTACAGATGCATATAGTAGAGCAATGCAGGATATGCTTAATGACATCATTTATTATGTGAAAATCAAAAGCCATCAGGTTAAGCAGATGTCCACTAAGGTAGCTATCAGCTTGAAAGAGTTATGGCTGAATGGGGTAATTAGTAAGGAGTTATACGATTACTTTTTAGTACTACATCCCAACCACCCCTATTATACAGGGGTTACCTAAAATTCATAAGAATATCATCAGCCCTCCTATGCAGCCGATAGTCTCTGGCAGGAATTGGTGTACCGAACCTGCTTCAATATATTTAGAGACATTTCTGAGACTTAAAACAGATAGCATAGGGCATATCTCAAGAGACATGGAGCATTTTCTAAATGACTTATATGTATATACACGAGATCTTGAGTGAATGAAGGGGATTTATTTGGTGACCCTTGATGTGGTATCTCTATTCACAGTGATACCCAATGATTTAGGAGTAGTGAGCATTCGTACATTTCTCAGAGACATGTTTCAAGTAGATTTACATACTACTGAACAAATATGTCAATTACTTAGGATTTTTCTGGAGAACAATGTTTTCTTATTTGGGCAAGATTTTTACTGGCAGTCCAATTGCATAGCTATGGGCACATCGTGTGCCAATAGCTATGCCAATGCTGTGATGGCAGTATGGGAAATTAAGCATATATTACATGGTCCTTTCTCAGATAAGGTATATTTTTTGAGGAGGTTTGTGGATGACCTCTTCATTTTGTGGAGAGGTACTGGTAATTAATTGAAAGAATTTGTACAGTACATTAATCAAAGTACCATATTCTTGAACTTTACATATGCATATTCCATGAAAACAGTTATTTTTTTGGATGTGAGTATTGAAAAGAGAGGAGATGGTACTATCATTACCAAACTGCATAGATAGGAATGCTATGTCAACCATCTCCTAGCCATGGACAGCATGCATCCTTCCTACATCTCTAGAAATGTTGTGCACAATCAGTTTTATAGGGCTTCTAGGGTGAATGTTGTAGAAGAGAATTTTTACCAACAAACTGAAAAAATCAGTAGTGAACTAAAAGAAAGGGGTTACAACACCAGTAAAATAGAGACCAGTGTAAAGGAAGTTAGTGGGTTGAGAGATTCAAAGGCCAGACCTTATTTCTCCAAGAAAAGAGATATGGGAGACAAAGGTCTGAAGAAAGATCAAGTGAAAATGGAAGTTAGAGTACCTTTTTATTATTCCAATGATGCATGGGTTTATATGGATATAATAAGGAAACATTGGGACATTTTGACAGTAGACAAGGACATTAGTAAGTTGATTGATGACAAACCTAATTTTTCTTTAAAGAATTATAAGTCCTTAAAAAGGCAGTTGTGCCACTCTAGGATGAACAAAAAACAGGGTATTATTAGATCTGATACAGAGAAGGGCACTAAGAAGTGTAGTAGATGTTCATATTGCAAGTACATAGATAGCAATTCCAGGTTTGAACATCCAGATCAGTCAAGGACTTATAAATTCAGTATTCCAGCTACTTGTGATAGTGAACACGTTGTTTATTTAGTTCATTGCACAGAATGCTGTAAGTTCTATGTAGGAAAAACAGACAGATCCCTAAAAGAAAGAATACATGAACATATATATGTCATCAATAAGAAAAATAGAGTTAATGCGTTAGCTAAGCATATTATTAATACTGATGTGAAAGAATTCTTAGTTATAGGAAGAACTTATGAAAATATTACAGGGGGTGACCAATGGAACACCACTGAAGAACTAGAAGCAAAGTGGATAGTGAGACTAAGGGCTGATAAGAGTCACGGACTGAATAAATATGTTCCCTTACGACCCAAACTGAAATCTAGGTAGCTTTTTAGATAATTATATTTAATAGCTTTTTATTGAATTATAGTGTAGCTATTTTGTGCATATATTGTTCATATATGTGTTTATTTCTTTTATACATCTGCTTTTTTATATAGTTGCATTTTTATAAGCATGTATATTGTTTTGTATAACTTAATATACAGTGATTGTATGTGTTCTTGGAAAGTATTGGCTGTTTAAGTCATGTGTTTTAAGGGGGGGGTGAATATAAGAGAAGGGTATGATTGTTTTAATTTTGTATTGACATCTGATGAAGTGGGGTTTCCCATGAAAGCACTTATGTTCATTAAAACCTTTTGTAAATACATGTCTTCGGGTCATTCTTTTACCATTCGTGACAGGTTGTATAGAGTCTTGAAAAAGAGTTTCAACTCGAAAGCTTGATGTAATAAACTCTGTTTTACATGGATGGTCATGCTGTGCCTTTTGTTACTGGATTTAATTTTGTGTTGGTTGACCTGTACGTCTAGCTGTTCTACACCTGTCTCTTGGACTTAGGTTGTATAGAGTCAATGGGAGATATAACTGTAATTCTAAATCTGTCATTTACCTTGCCCAGTGCTAGGTATGACAGGAAACTGAAGGAAAGGGTGTATGAACACACCTATAGCATTAGTAAGGGTAAAACAGAGAATTCCTTGGCAAGACATTCACCCGGATTTACTAATCTTCCGTGCAAGACTAGCTTAGTCCTGCATGGAAGCGACCATTTAGGAGCAGGACGGCAGTGCACCATGCATATTAATGTTGCACGCTGCCCGAGCTCCTAGGCTTACACGGAGCGTGTAAGAGCACAGGTGGCGTGTCTGAGAGCAGAGCTCTCAGAATAAACATGCCCCTGCAATGTAGAACAGTAGAAAGGGGTATGCAATGAGTGAGACCGCTCACAGGTGACCGCATATCCCCACCAACAGTCCCCCTTGTGTATAACAGCAACAGAATGTAGAAATAAAATGAAGAAATCCTATTATATATTTTTTTAAAAATCTGAGTACAGCTAACCATAGGTGGTTGGGTGTGTCCATCGCTTAGCTACGGTTAAAGTAGCTTAAAAGGTTGAAGAGGATTACAAGGAAGATATATGCAAATGAAGCAGCATAGCAATAGTGTAGTGGGCAGAACATTCGCCTTATGAGCAGGCATTCCTGGTTTGAGTCCCACTGCAGCACATTCCATTTTCCATGGCAAAGCACATTATGACCAATATTTTTGTTGCAAAACCCACTAAATAACATATATGTATGAAATGGAGTACTGCAGTAAATGCACATGTGAAGTGTCAGTGTCATAATGAATAAGGCACTAGTAAGCAGGTGTAAGCACAAATAATCAGTAGTAAGCATATTTAAGCACTAGTAAGTGGGTTTAAGTCCATTTGCTTGGGAGTAACCAATACCTACACTAGCTAAGCAATTCTAAAGCTAATTCTCTCTAAGCAGATGTAACGGCAGGTTAGCAGTGGTTACCATTGCGCAAACCCACTTACAACTGCTCAAAAGTGCCTTAATCACTCTGTATCCAACAGCCCTTGTTCTGCCCATCAGCAAAATAAACAGCCATGCAGGTCTCGAACCCAGGACCCTATACGCCATAGTCCCAGTAGTTATCCACCAAGCCATCACAGAAATGCAGAAGAATGTGGTAGAAGGAAATTTGTCCTCACCATAGTATAACCAAACTGAACCTGTGAAAGGCATCAGTATACAGCCATATGTGCCATAACCCACTACATAACATAAATATGTGAACTGGAGTACAGCAGTAAGCCCAGAAGTGAGGTGTAATTGTAATAGAGTGGTGAGGTCCCCAATAAAACACAAGGACCTCACAAAGTGTACATACACATCACTCAGGGATACCAGGCATACATATAAGATGTAATGAATAATAACATAATGCCATAAAGGCATTATAATGAAGGTCTATTGTAAGCAATGCTAAGCATTGCATAGGCCAGCTTAGGAGGTATGAGAAATGCGTAGACCAGCTAACTCTTTGAGCCCAGTGGTATACCCCTTTAAACAATGCCAACCTTAGGTAAGCAGGTTTGCCCATAGCTTAGCCTTTTCAAAACCGACCAATCATAGAAAAGTGCGGGAAACTGACCCTACTTAAACCCAAGAGGTGGGGGAATGCATCTCATAACTGGTTGTAGCTTCCCCTTGCAGGCACTATGGCATGGAGAAGGAGTGCATTTCCTGGCTCAGTGCTGGTGCATCCAGGAGTCCAAGGCCATGGCAGGACTCCTAGTTAAAGACCATGCACAGAGACTGCTGCAGGGCCAGTACCAGGGCTCCCAATATAAGGTGGAGGCCTGTGACCATCTCGCCCGTGACCTTGCCAGTGCCACTGGCATACCCCAAACTGGTGAGCAGGTCAGGCACCACTATGCCAACCTGAAGTGGTGGAAGGGAGACCATTTGGAGTGGTCCAAGAGGCTAGAGCATCAGGGGATGTTCCAGATGTATGTAAGTATCACCCCAGTATGTGTGTAATAAGTGCCAGCTCAGGTATATCATGGATAGGTATGGCTAAATATTCCTCTTATGTCCCCCACAGCTGCAATGGAGTGGGCTGCGAACCAGGAGGCCTACATCAACCGCCTGGTGCAGTTTAGATGTGAGGCAGGTCAGTAATACTCATGCTTTTACTGTCATAAGAAATAAAAATAAAAGTAGTAGTAAATTAATTGATAGTATAAAACCTGTATTGTTCAAGGCAAGTACTGCATACACTAGAGAATATGGTAGGAAGAGTCTCATATTGTTTGTATGGCAATAAAAGTGTAATATCCTGATAAAACAGGTCTAACTGCTGGACTGCATGTGTATATTCTGGTATCATATGGTAATGTAGATTTGCAATCATGTAATAGTACTGTAGTATTAAGCAGTGTTACCCACACCATGCACCATAAATTGAATGTGTAGGAGTACCTGTATATGACAGGTGTAATCCCCAGAGGCCATTTAGTACAACTGAGAGACACACAGACAGTAAACAGGGAAAATACAGACAACAAAAAATGAATAGCACATGCAACTTAGATGTGAACTGTTGTTTTTGTAACACACACAGTCACGGTTTAAATCCTCCCAGTGGTAGTAGTCTGCATGCAGAATCATACCCCACAACTGTACAGATATGTCCAGAATGTCTATTAAAGTGGCCCGTATCTATTGCCTATCAACCTGTCCCCCCTGGGAAATCAGTGGGATGATCCCAGACGTATAGGCAGCAAACAGGAAATACAACTGATTGGCACACATCTATGAGAACAAACCTGGCACACTAGCAACTCCCCAATACCTTATGTGACTAAGAAGCCACGTATGTCCCATTTACACCCCAACTTGTTAAGCTGTGCTCAGAGTGTGTACAGTAACAGAGTGAGATGTATGTGCATAATAGTAATGTGGAACCTGGTACTGTGTGTGGGAACATTCAGGTAGTGTTAATAAACATTCCTCCCACAGGTCTGTCAGATACCAACACTGTGCCCAGAAATACAAGAATGATATGCAGTTGCTCTGAATAATGAGGTAGTACACATCACTGCCACCCACACTGTCCTACAACATATAACTGTCTAAGAAATATGTATAAGAGTGTTGTTATACAAGGTCAGAATGCATAAGCACAGGGGATTAATAAGACAGAAAGCAGATTGGAGATATACAGCAATATCAATATAGCAGACACAACTGTGATGGACAGTGTTTAAGTTGTAGCAGACACAGCCATGATATGAATCCTGGGAGTGGAATTAGACTGCATACAGATCCATACCCCACAACTGTACACATGAGGCCAGAATGTCCAGTATATGTGCCCATATCTGCTGCCTGTCCCCCTGGTAAATATGTGGGATGATCCCAGATGTGTAGACAGCAAACAGGGAATACAAGTGATTGTCAACCATCATTAGAGCACACCTGTCACTGCAGCAATCCCTGAAACTGTTAGGAGAGTAATATTTCAAGTATGACCTATCTACACTCCCATGTAGTCAAGCTGTGACCAGAGTGTGTACAGTAACAGAGTGAGATGTTATGTGTATAATACTAATGTGTAATCTGGAACTTTGTGTGGCAACAGTCAGGTAGTGCTAACAAACATTGGATACGAACACTGTGCTGAGAAATACAGACCAATATAACCTGCACTGGTACTGTCCACCCTGGTACTGTAGGGGAATGTGAGTGTTGCAGTTTCTCTGAATAATAAAGTATCACTGGTCACTGTCACCCACACTGTGCTACATAATACAACTGTGTAGGAAAGCATGTATATGTGTGTGTCAGGTCACTAAAGGTTGAAGAGGGTAATATTCTAGATATGTCCTGGCACACCAGCATGTGGTCAACACATGGCCAGAGTCTGTGCAGAAAGAGTTGGATAGCATAGTGCAAAACAGTAGTGCAGTAAGACTTGTAAGGTACAGATAACAGCACTGACTAGGAAAGTAATGTGGACTACAGGAATATACTACTTGTTAATTGACATCTTTCTCTCTGCCCCACCTTAACTCCAACAATAATCAACATACCTACCCCAACTGGCATGCACTGACTCTGATAATGTCCAATTGTTTGATAAATATTTTAATGGTTCTCATGCATGTGCCATATTGAATTATTCCAACATTGTTGGCATGGTGCCATCAACGTACCTGCATGTTGTTCTTATTACTGCTGTGGGCCCATATATGCATGTGTTTGGTCTGCTATGCAACTGTTCCATATCTGGTGTCTGTGTTAATGGGAATATCTATGCATGCTGCTATACCTAACCCTGGAATGTGTTGACTTTTACTAACCTATATATGATGATGAAATCTAAACACTATAGCACGCTTGGGAAGGCCGGTCTCAGCAGACCCACCTGTCCCACCACAGCTGGCCGAGGCACTAGGCAACGGCATGTCTGGGGCACAACCCCGGACCACCCTGTCCGTTGATCCTGCACCACCTTCAGGTGGAACCACCTCAGGGGATAGGGCTTGACCCCCCAGGAGTGGGCACGGACAGGCATCTGTCACCCGCCGCCAGGTTGGGGTTGTGGTGCGTAGAGTGATCAATGAGCAGTACAATGATCTTCCATGTCAAATCGAGGGCCACATGACATGATTAGAGAGTCCGCTGGGCTCTGTGGCACACCCCCCAGCACAGCCACCTTCAGGGCTGTGAAGGTGCAGTGGTAACTGCCCATGGGTGGAGACTTCAGTCCCACTGTTACCACTAGGGGGCTTGTGGGCTTCTGATATCCCAACACCCCTCCCCATCAAGGTGTTTACCCCCCACATGTGGCATATACCACCCCTGTATGCATACCTCCCCAAATATACATACTACCCCTCCCCAATGGCCCACTGTCACCTAAACAAAAAGGGCAATCTGCTCCCACAAAAAAATCTCGCCCCATACATAGCTGTCCATTTTGCACATGTGTCCACTGGACACATGTAATCTGGTTTAATTGGCATCACAACTTGCTTTTGTTGCCCTCACCCCTCTCCCAGGGGTTTGAGTGTCCAAATCTACCTCTAAATTCAGTGTATATGCACAGCTGTTACGGTAGAAGAAATGGGCAGCTATGAACTTTCCCTACATCCTTCCTGCACATCCCTAGCTATTTTTCTTACTGTCTTTCCCTCTTTATGCCCCTTTTTCACCACTTTCCTATCAACCCTTTTTTCTTTTCGTTTAAAGAAATTAGCGTGAGGTAAGCGGGAGTAAACACTTTTAAGCAGTAGTAAGCAGGTCTAAGCCTGTTTGTGTGGGGGTAAGCACTGCCTACACAGATTAAGCAATTTAGAAGCTGAGTATAAGAAACTGTACCTGGAAGTTAGCAGTGCTAACCTCCGCCCAAACATGCGCAAACCCGCTTACAACTGATTTAAAGTGCCTTAATCACTCTGTATCAAATGGCCCGTGTTCTGCCCAGCAACAAAAAAACAGCCTCTGCAAGGCTCAAACCCAGGACCCTATACACCATAGACAAAGTGATTTTCCACTAAGCCATGACAGATATATATAAATCTAATGTTTTCAGAAACTTATCATCCAGCCCAGTCATGCAACAGTAGAGAGAATGTATACCAACATTTAGATGTATGTGTGTAAATATATTATCTAAACAGATACAACATATCTATATCTATATATATATATATATATATATATATATATATATATATATATATATATATATATAAAATTTAGAAATATATACATATATATAAATAATATGAACATATATACATGCAAATGCCTACATCGACACATATATATGTCTACACCTATATGTCTACATATGCACAACAAGTTACATATATGTATGCAGATATATATCTATGTAGGTATATACAGACATAGTTATATATATGTAAGCAGATATATATATCTATATAGGTATATATGGCCATACATCTGTAGATAGCAATGGTAGATTAACAAAAGCAAATATGTCCACATGCACCGTTAATGAGGTTGAGAGGCCCCAAACAATATACATCTTGTACGAATAGGCATACTCCCTCCCCCACAGCCAAACACATCCACCCTGCAATACACTACCAAGTGTTGCAGATCCCATAACCAGGACCTGCCCCAACATGGGCCCAAGTTGTTAAGAGTATTACATCTCACCTGTATGATGTCAGGCTGGTATTGGTAACATATCATGAAGTACAGTCTGCCTCCCATAGGAAATGTAAAATGTGGAAGCTATCAACATCCCCAGGATACATACACGCACACACACACACACACACACACACACACACACACACACATATATATATATATATATATATATATATATTTGCATACATGTGACTACAGATACACATGCAGAGATATGTACAGTAAGATACATATGTAGAAGGTGCACACAATATGGAACAGCCACTATGCTTGTAGTTAACACCTGAACAACTGGACACTGTATGGGCCACCCATACAAATGACCATCATTGCTTGCAACATATACCCACAGAGAGGTCATAGGAAAAACACCACACGGGTTTGCAGAAATGGAAAACCTTTATTTGTGTACTATTACAGTTCTATATGCCATGTCATATAGCTGTTCAGACATTGACATCCATATAAACAGAATAATGCAACTGTGAAACAATTATACTAACACAGTAGTCTGGAAAAGTTCACAACTGTTGCTGTCCAGGCCAAGCCCTTCAAATTGTACAATAGTAAAGACAGACTGGGCCACAGAATACCAAACAATCAACAATAAGTAATGCAGGTGTATAGTTCAGCAGCCTCTATCTACATTTAACCCAATTTATGTAAGTAATATAAATATAGGTGAAGTATATGGTACTGTACACCCAGATACCTTAAGGCAACTCACCCCTGATACCCCCACATTTTGTAACAGCCTAGGTCATGTATGCATCTCCCCCACAGACTCAATAATACAGGGCCATATGCCACTGTTACATACACTGGCCTCTGGAGTGCATAAGGGCACACATGTATTGTGTAGGTGAAGCCCACACATATATGGCCCCAGCCCCACCATATGTGTGGGGGATACAACAGCAGTGGGCAGATGGCAGCAATGGCAGTGTGATATATTCACAGCCCACTACAGAACAACCCCTGACAGCATGTCATATGTGTAAAGCTTGGTATGGAGATGGAGGACAGAGGCTGGAACACAGGCCCATATGTGGAAAACTGTTGCCATACACTAAGCAAGTCACTGGTGTTACAGGATAGTTTGCAACACACCCTTAGTCAGGGAATTGAGGTTAGAAACATAAATGGATGTAGCCATGTATGGATAGTACACACACACACACACACACACACACACACACACACACACACACACACACACACACACACACACACACACACACACACACACACACTGCCAGTGAAATATCTGACACAGGACCTGTGTAGTGGACAGACAAAACATGATAGGTACACCTGTGGCCACCAAGAGGATAGGCCCACAGTTGAGAACTATGCAGACAGACTGCATTCCAACATAAACTAGTATGTACACACACACACTGTAACACCAGTACTATACAAAGCATCACAACTCTACTCACACTCTGTCTGTAGTTCTGGAACCTCCTACAAATATGTAGCTGGCCTGAGTGTGCCGGTTCTCCTGTAAGAGGTATTGCTACCTTCTGTCTGTAACACTGATGCCCACACACAGGAAGGATGTCCATCACACAGGAAAGGTAAAGGGACCACGCCCACATGATGTAGGGAGTTATAGTAGGTGGTTGCCATGACAGTGGTAATTGGAAGTACTACACAGCAAGCTGCATGCAGTTAGCAAGTGTAGGGCACTGATTGGTGCAGAGGCCATCACCTGATCAAGTGCATCACCTACTAAAGCCAGGCTAAAATCAACTCAAAGAAGCTCAATCCATTCACTGGAGAGATAGGGAGAGAGAGAGAGAGAGAGAGAGAGAGAGAGAGAGAGAGAGAAAGAAAGAAAGCAAAAGCAAAAGCGGAAAAAAAATAAAGCTCATCAAACTAACAGCTGAAGACTCAGGCATTTAGGCATCTGCCATTCATAAAGAAGTAATTCCCACAACAGGTATGTGAAGTATATGTACATGTATTAGAATGTAGTACCTGGTCCATCATAATGGGATACATGATGTGGAATGAGTTATATGTGCCATCAGGTGTTGTTATGATGATGTTCAACTGAACAACTGCTATGGGCAATAGTGTCTGTCCCTGTGGGTAGTGGGCCATAGCTGTTAACTGTGCAGGTCAGCACTGACAGACAAGATGTAAGCCATCATAGTGTGTGTTATGTAATGGGAAGTATGTATATTACGTGGCCAATAGCTGGTGGTGGAAGTAATGCCATTATGATGGACATGTGGGAGCCACGGCCCACCACTGACAGGATACTCAGGTGAATCTGTAATGTAGCATGCTGGAATGCCATAGGTGTGTAATGCATTTATCTGCAATCAGGTCCCACATATGCCCCACTAATGTCAGGCCATGTCCATATGTGGCACCTGTCTGTGTTGTAGCAAGGCAGAACAGTGCAGCTATGCAGGAAGGTGTTGTGAGATTGTGGAGCTGATGTCTGAATGTACCCCATATATACGTATGCATATGTGTACATATGTCACATATATAATATATAAGGATATATATGTATATCAGCATGTATGCCCAGAAATATACATATACCTATGTGTGGACATATATATGTGCACATATATATGACATCACATATATCTACACATATATAGATATATACCTATATGCACATGTCTACATATGTACAAACACACACACAAACATATATGTATGTAAAGACATACCCCCATATCACTACCACAGTGATGTGTGTTATGTGCAAGGCAGCAGCACACATAGCAATACACACAGATGTCTACAGCTGGCTGCGTGTGCACCATGGACAGGTATGTCAAATGTTAGTACCTTGTTGGCACCACATTGCCCCCATCTGTGAAGTATGCAATAGGAATATGGGGAAGTATGGCAGGTGCACATGTAGAGGTGGTCAGGACTGGTAGATATAGAGGACAGTCTACAGGGGTGATATGTGACACATGTGGGTAAACACTGTGGATGGTGTATGTGGTCTGTGATGTGGATGCCCCATGGTCCTTAATATAGGCACAATGGGAACAAGCCTCCCACCCACTGCCATTCACAACAGCAGTCCACGTCCTGAAGGTGCCTGGTTTGGAGGCTGAGCAGGAGGAGGAGCATGTTAGCTGTGTGAATGTGTACTGGGTGCCTCAGACTGATGTAGCACATCCCTCATGTGTCTGTGGAGGCCAGTATGGAACAGACCCTAGACCCGAGCTCAGGGGACAGGAACATGTCTGTGTGTGCCCTGAGGGGGGGGGGCAACATCCCCCTGGGTGGTTCCACCTGATGGTATTGCTGTAACAGTACACAAGGAGGCCCCAGGTTGGGACACATATGTGATGTGGCCAGGTATCATGGGCAGATGGGTGTGGAGAAGTGGATCAGCTGGCCAATAGAACATATACATGTTATTGTGTCACTGTTATAGAACATTTGTTGGTAGGAATAGTCTACATAATCCCAGTACATGTCCAACAGCATGCATAGATATCCCCAATAACACAGACTGCCAGATGTGCAGCAATCTCAGAGCAGCCATACCACTGGCATATATGTAACCATAGTGGTCCTGACATTGGCATGTAGGTGAATAGTCTGCAACAGGCCAGCAATGATAGTGTCCACACAGGGGACATGGCTACAGTCACATAGCAGAAGGTGTGGTACAATACAAAATCTGTCCAAACAGTAGTTAAGCTATAGCCATACCTAATGAGATGTATGTACAGTCTGTTGAAGCTGATATGGTGTATACACCATAGACAAAGTGATTTTCCACTAAGCCATGACAGATATATATAAATCTAATGTTTTCAAAACTTATCATCCAGCCCAGTCATGCAACAGTAGAGAATGTATACCAACATTTAGATGTATGTGTGTAAATATATTATCTAAACAGATACAACATATCTATATCTATATATATATATATATATATATATATATATATATATATATATATATATATATATATATATATAAATTTTAGAAATATATACATATATATAAATAATATGAACATATATACATGCAAATGCCTACATCGCACATATATATGTCTACACCTATATGTCTACATATGCACAACAAGTTACATATATGTATGCAGATATATATCTATGTAGGTATATACAGACATAGTTATATATATGTAAGCAGATATATATATCTATATAGGTATATATGGCCATACATCTGTAGATAGCAATGGTAGATTAACAAAAGCAAATATGTCCACATGCACGTTAATGAGGTTGAGAGGCCCCAAACAATATACATCTTGTACCTAATAGGCATACTCCCTCCCCACAGCCAAAACACATCCACCCCTGCAATACACTACCAAGTGTTGCAGATCCCATAACTCAGGACCTGCCCAACATGGGCCCAAGTTGTTAAGAGTATTACATCTCACCTGTATGATGTCAGGCTGGTATTGGTAACATATCATGAAGTACAGTCTGCCTCCCATAGGAAATGTAAAATGTGGAAGCTATCAACATCCCCAGGATACATACACACACACACACACACACACACACACACACACACACATATATATATATATATATATATATATATTTGCATACATGTGACTACAGATACACATGCAGAGATATGTACAGTAAGATACATATGTAGAAGGTGCACACAATATGGAACAGCCACTATGCTTGTAGTTAACACCTGAACAACTGGACACTGTATGGGCCACCCATACAAATGACCATCATTGCTTGCAACATATACCCACAGAGAGGTCATAGGAAAAACCCACAGGTTTGCAGAAACGGAAAACCTTTATTTGTCTACTATTACAGTTCTATATGCCATGTCATATAGCTGTTCGGACATTGACATCCATATAAACAGAATAATGCAACTGTGAAACAATTATACTAACACAGTAGTCTGGAAAAGTTCACAACTGTTGCTGTCCAGGCCAAGCCCTTCAAATTGTACAATAGTAAAGACAGACTGGGCCACAGAATACCAAACAATCAACAATAAGTAATGCAGGTGTATAGTTCAGCAGCCTCTATCTACATTTAACCCAATTTATGTAAGTAATATAAATATAGGTGAAGTATATGGTACTGTACACCCAGATACCTTAAGGCAACTCACCCCTGATACCCCCACATTTTGTAACAGCCTAGGTCATGTATGCATCTCCCCCACAGACTCAATAATACAGGGCCATATGCCACTGTTACATACACTGGCCTCTGAGTGCATAAGGCACACATGTATTGTGAGGTGAAGCCCACATATATGGCCCCAGCCCCACCATATGTGTGGGATACAACAGCAGTGGGCAGATGGCAGCAATGGCAGTGTGATATATTCACAGCCCACTACAGAACAACCCCTGACAGCATGTCATATGTGTAAAGCTTGGTATGGAGATGGAGGACAGAGGCTGGAACACAGGCCCATATGTGGAAAACTGTTGCCATACACTAAGCAAGTCACTGGTGTTACAGGATAGTTTGCAACACACCCTTAGTCAGGGAATTGAGGTTAGAAACATAAATGGATGTAGCCATGTATGGATAGTACACACACACACACACACACACACACACACACACACACACACACACACACACACACACACACACACACACACACACTGCCAGTGAAATATCTGACACAGGACCTGTGTAGTGGACAGACAAAACATGATAGGTACACCTGTGGCCACCAAGAGGATAGGCCCACAGTTGAGAACTATGCAGACAGACTGCATTCCAACATAAACTAGTATGTACACACACACACTGTAACACCAGTACTATACAAAGCATCACAACTCTACTCACACTCTGTCTGTAGTTCTGGAACCTCCTACAAATATGTAGCTGGCCTGAGTGTGCCGGTTCTCCTGTAAGAGGTATTGCTACCTTCTGTCTGTAACACTGATGCCCACACACAGGAAGGATGTCCATCACACAGGAAAGGTAAAGGGACCACGCCCACATGATGTAGGGAGTTATAGTAGGTGGTTGCCATGACAGTGGTAGTGGAAGTACTACACAGCAAGCAGCATGCAGTTAGCAAGTGTAGGGCACTGATTGGTGCAGAGGCCATCACCTGATCAAGTGCATCACCTACTAAAGCCAGGCTAAAATCAACTCAAAGAAGCTCAATCCATTCACTGGAGAGATAGGAGAGAGAGAGAGAGAGAGAGAGAGAGAGAGAGAAAGAAAGAAAGCAAAAGCAAAAGCGGAAAAAATAAAGCTCATCAAACTAACAGCTGAAGACTCAGGCATTTAGGCATCTGCCATTCATAAAGAAGTAATTCCCACAACAGGTATGTGAAGTATATGTACATGTATTAGAATGTAGTACCTGGTCCATCATAATGGGATACATGATGTGGAATGAGTTATATGTGCCATCAGGTGTTGTTATGATGATGTTCAACTGAACAACTGCTATGGGCAATAGTGTCTGTCCCTGTGGGTAGTGGGCCATAGCTGTTAACTGTGCAGGTCAGCACTGACAGACAAGATGTAAGCCATCATAGTGTGTGTTATGTAATGGGAAGTATGTATATTACGTGGCCAATAGCTGGTGGTGGAAGTAATGCCATTATGATGGACATGTGGGAGCCACGGCCCACCACTGACAGGATACTCAGGTGAATCTGTAATGTAGCATGCTGGAATGCCATAGGTGTGTAATGCATTTATCTGCAATCAGGTCCCACATATGCCCCACTAATGTCAGGCCATGTCCATATGTGGCACCTGTCTGTGTTGTAGCAAGGCAGAACAGTGCAGCTATGCAGGAAGGTGTTGTGAGATTGTGGAGCTGATGTCTGAATGTACCCCATATATACGTATGCATATGTGTACATATGTCACATATATAATATATAAGGATATATATGTATATCAGCATGTATGCCCAGAAATATACATATACCTATGTGTGGACATATATATGTGCACATATATATGACATCACATATATCTACACATATATAGATATATACCTATATGCACATGTCTACATATGTACAAACACACACACAAACATATATGTATGTAAAGACATACCCCCATATCACTACCACAGTGATGTGTGTTATGTGCAAGGCAGCAGCACACATAGCAATACACACAGATGTCTACAGCTGGCTCGTGTGCACCATGGACAGGTATGTCAAATGTTAGTACCTTGTTGGCACCACATTGCCCCCATCTGTGAAGTATGCAATAGGAATATGGGGAAGTATGGCAGGTGCACATGTAGAGGTGGTCAGGACTGGTAGATATAGAGGACAGTCTACAGGGGTGATATGTGACACATGTGGGTAAACACTGTGGATGGTGTATGTGGTCTGTGATGTGGATGCCCCATGGTCCTTAATATAGGCACAATGGGAACAAGCCTCCCACCCACTGCCATTCACAACAGCAGTCCACGTCCTGAAGGTGCCTGGTTTGGAGGCTGAGCAGGAGGAGGAGCATGTTAGCTGTGTGAATGTGTACTGGGTGCCTCAGACTGATGTAGCACATCCCTCATGTGTCTGTGGGAGGCCAGTATGGAACAGACCCTAGACCCGAGCTCAGGGACAGGAACATGTCTGTGTGTGTGCCCTGAGGGGGCAACATCCCCCTGGGTGGTTCCACCTGATGGTATTGCTGTAACAGTACACAAGGAGGCCCCAGGTTGGGACACATATGTGATGTGGCCAGGTATCATGGGCAGATGGGTGTGGAGAAGTGGATCAGCTGGCCAATAGAACATATACATGTTATTGTGTCACTGTTATAGAACATTTGTTGGTAGGAATAGTCTACATAATCCCAGTACATGTCCAACAGCATGCATAGATATCCCCAATAACACAGACTGCCAGATGTGCAGCAATCTCAGAGCAGCCATACCACTGGCATATATGTAACCATAGTGGTCCTGACATTGGCATGTAGGTGAATAGTCTGCAACAGGCCAGCAATGATAGTGTCCACACAGGGGACATGGCTACAGTCACATAGCAGAAGGTGTGGTACAATACAAAATCTGTCCAAACAGTAGTTAAGCTATAGCCATACCTAATGAGATGTATGTACAGTCTGTTGAAGCTGATATGGTGGGGGGTAACAGAGATGTGTATTAAGAACTGTGGTAACCTTGCCGTATGAGTTTCTCAGACCCATTTCCATCTTTATATCTTTCAGCCAAGATGGCACATGCACGGTTGCCCACCTTTTCCAATGCTGAGAATGATGTGGTGATAGAACATATAATCCAGCACTATCCACTGCTGTTTGTCAGGCATGCACATGAGCAGCAGGAGCTGATCTCCCTGTGGAATGACCTAGTTCACAGGGTCAATGATGTCAGACTGCACAACCGCAGTTATGAGCAAGTCTGGCATCATTGCACTGACCTGCTTCGCAATGCCTGTCAGCGTGCTGCTGCAGTCTGGGGGGATCACCTCACCACAGGGGAGCCATGCCATCCATCCCCCTGACACATGTGGAGGAGCTCCTGGCCAGCCTCGTGGCACCTGCCAGTCCGGAACACCAACAACCACTGGACCCCTTCGTGGAGGTGGGTGTCACCCACACACCAGGTGAGGAGCGTGCAGGTAAGGACACAGGGCACATCAATACACCACTGTTGTGTAAATATCCACAGTGGTACAGGTAGATCATGCATATCCGACATGTCATAGATATATTGTGTTGCTGCATTGTAGTGATAAACAGATGTCTAGATGTGGTAGTATTGTGGGAATTTACCATTGATGTGTGGTAGTACTGCACCCAACCTGTAGCAGTGCCACAGGTGTGGCCACTGGCATTCAATCTCTCACCCTCTTATGTAGGTCCATCCGGGATAACAACAAGGCAGCAATCTGTAGCTGGTGAGTATGTCTTATGTAGATGCATACCAACACACCGGACATGTAATGGTGATGGTATATTCATGCACACATCTAACACACCTACCCTGAATGCATGCTGTACATGTACATGTATTGTTGCTGTGAAATGCATGGTCTCACAGGGGTGACCATGATGGGGTATTGGAAGGGTATGTCACACACCTGCATGATAACTAACATCCTGTCATTGCAGAATGTGTCCACACGGAGTAACATACTTTTGGTAGACATGGCCTACAGTAGTGACATGTTCTGAACAACACCCATATACAGTGCAACACCAGTGTATATACCTGTAGGACAATGCCAACTGCTGCAGAGATACACTATGACATAAGGCATTACAGTAGTCCACATTATCAGCTGGTTCTAGGCTGCAACATGCGGTGTTTAGTGTATGGGACACTGCAAAGTGACACAAATGTGTAGGGCTTAGCTGTCATGCATCTACATAAAAGCTGAGGGGGGATCTCAGCATGACCCATCAGTACACTGCAGCAGGGATCCTAAGGATGGTAGGAATGGCTCTATCTGCATATAGTCAGGTTCCAGACTTGTGGCAGCCATAACCCTACCCGCACTGCAATAGTGATGGCATTGTGTGAACACCATGGGATGTGCGCATGAGTAGACCTTGCAGTCATGCAGAATAGGGGGACATGTGTAGGGGAGACTGAACATACTCTGGCAAATGCAAAACATGTTGGTATATCCCTGCCATGAGCAGTGACTGCTGCAGTGCACACAACAAGAGGTGTGATAAACCGTCATGATAAGGGTGTGCACACATATGCTCACATGGTGTGTTTGCATTGCGGTCAGCAGCTGCACACAACACAATCTGTAGACATTGTATGTGAAAATACAGGACATATGTCACATACTGGGCCTGTGTACTGCTAAGATATGTGGTGATGTGGTCCCATGGCAGATCAAGGATGTGTGTAAAATCAATAAAGGTGTGTACACCCCCCATACCCATGGTATGCTCTGATGGTTGTTAGTGTAAGCATTTCTGCAGTGGTCATACATAGTCTGTTGATGTTGACAGCTGTAAATCAGGCATCAGGCATTCACCAATGACAACAGTCCGCATATCATCCCAGGTATGTGTTGCTGAAAAACATAGGAGCTGTGAGAAGTAAAGCTGACATAACTGACACAGTACTACACATTCCGCAATGGGTTGTACACCTGTGAGTTGTGGTACACAGTACATGGCAGGGTGCAGAACAGGTGCACGGCAATACTGTGTACATGGGTGCAGTGGTATCCAGAGGAAGGGGCTTCACCTTGTGACACAGCACATGCATCACACACATGTATACTGTTGCTAGCATGGATTGACTATAGCTGAACTGCATGCTGTTATGTACCATATGTTCTGCATGTTGGCAGATGGGTAATAGGAGGACTGTGTGTATGATCATTGTGCAACCTCAAATGTGTGTGTGTGTGTGTGTGTGTGTGTGTGTGTGTGTGTGTGTGTGTGTGTGTGTGTGTGTGTGTATGTGTGTGTGTGTATGTGTGTGCATCCTAGTGGTTAGTTAGTTTGCCTGCAGGGTCACTCTGGTGAAGTGGTGGAAGGTAGATGCATATATGATGCGTGTATGAATGTGTGTGTGGCCATGTATGCACATGTGTGATTGTGGGGTGTTCATAGGGCTGTAGCCCCCTTTGAGACTATGCAGTACATGGACATGGACTGCCACATTACACACCAGGAATACCTGTCATGTGTGTAATCAAAGGACAGCAAATAGTATACTATGGTCTGTAGCATGGAACAGGTATACAGAGGGAAGGCAGACTCCAGGTACACACTTAATATTGCAATCAGCAGAGAGATCACCTACAACCCACGTATGCAACTCTACAGATGCAGTGGGGAAGTAATAGTCAACACCAGGGAGTGCATCCAAATATTACAGATGTCACATGATGGGCTGATGGAGCAGCATATCTGACATGCACTGAGCATTACATACATATGACACACCAGTGGAAGGTATTATGGATACAGCATAGTAGCCCACACATATAGGAGCCATGCACATCATTTCCGGCCATACAGAGGGTGCATACCGAATGACAGCAGTGAGACCATGTAAATACACTAGACACAAGTCAGGCAGGTAAAGTAGCAACAGGCCTTGTGTTGTGGCCACTTGTGTGGGTATTTAGAGGACTGCGATGTTAATGAGTGGTATCAATGTATGTATGTTAATAAATGTGATGCAGAATGGGGTAACACATGGACATATACGTGGGACTATCTGTAAAGCCATGGACAGGTAGGTATTACAGAGGTGTGTGTGTGTGTGTGTGTGTGTGTGTGTGTGTGTGTGTGTGTGTGTGTGTGTGTGTGTGTGTGTGTATGTGTTTGTGTTTGTGTACTGTAAGGCAATGCTGTACAGGTTTTAAAGTGTGTTTATTGTTTTCCCACACAGGTGGCGAGGTGGGTCAGGGTCCCTTCTGCATGCAATCTGATGTAGGTGTTCATACAGACACCGATGATGATGATGTTAATAATGTTGAGGCACAGATGGGGTTGTCAGGGGCCGACAGTGCACCGACATTTGACATCCCCCTTTTAGCCACCCCACCCCAGCACACAGTTTCAGTGCCTATACGTACCCCATCACCAGTGGCCATAGCAGAGGGACAGCTGGCATTCAGTGGCAGTCCACAGGAAAGTGTGGTAACCATGCCTACTGTGTCCGGTTGCAGCAGGCATAGCCGGATATCTGGCAGGCTGCCACATAGGCAGATATCCCAGGGTGCTCATGGTAGGGCCGCTGGACATCATGCCCCTGGCAAAGGTGACATAGCTGCTACCAGCAGAAGCATGCTTCAGGCTGTAATGGTGGTGCAGGTACATATTGAGCTTTACACCAGACAGAGCCTTAGACTGCAGAGGGCTGCTCTCTCATCTGTAATCGACAACCTCCATGAACTGTCAGGTGCCATCCATTCTTCTACTGAGCAAACAGATAGATGGCATGATGAGATGATGGCCCTCATCGGCCGTGGTCTGTCTGTGCTTCAACGTGTGGTGGGGATGCGGCATTGCCCATGTGGATGTGGGCCACCAACACCAACAGCTGGCAGTCAATGTGGATGTGCTAGGACACCAAAGGGCTCCCATAGTGGCAGTAGAAGCCCCGGCAGTGCAGGGGGTGTGCTGTCCACGCCACACCACAGCAGGCCATGTGCACATGGTCCTGGCCAGTCCCAGGAGGGACCTGGTACCAACCGACAAATGTCATCAGCAGATGAGAGTAGCACATCGATGTCTGTACCTGGACGTGCCCGCGGAACCCCTGGCAGGCACAGTCCACATGTCCGTGGCTGGAGGCAGTGAACTGCACAGCCTGCAAGGTATGGTCTGCAGCTGTCCATAAACACCTGTGTAGGGCAGCCACAGGGCAAAACTGTCTGCATGCATACCCACGCACTATGCAAACACACCAAGGGCAATGCCATACCTACACACACCACATTACCTCGGCTAACTCCCCAGAATACACCCCTCACCCACACAAATGGTGTCAAATGTATGGCCCACCTTTGGCTCTGGCAAATCAATGCCACACCTTGTGCATATGATGATACCTGTGCCCCATCCCTCTCATCCATACCATCATTGCAGGGACAGGCTTGTATGGTTCTGATGCACATGGTGACTGTACAACAGTGTACCACAGTCCTGCAGTGTAACATGTTGTAACGAGTAGAGTGTAAGACATATATGGCAGGTAGTGTAGCCATCCAGCAATGATGCGTTATAGCTGTTAGTAACACTGGCTGGTTGTGGTCTCTAAAGTGTTATCCAATTGTGTTGTAGGTGTACATGTGTCAGCATGAAGATGCCCTGTGCATATGATGATACCTGTGCCCCATCCCTGTCATCCATACCATCGATGCAGGGACAGGCTGATATGGTCCTGATGCACATGGTGACTGTACAACAGTGTACCAGAGTCCTGCAGTGTAACATGTTGTAGGGAGTAGAGTGTGAGGCATATTTGGCAGGTAGTGTAGCCGTGTAGCAATAATGCCTTATAGCTGTTAGTAACATTGGTTGGTTGTTGTCTCTAAAATGTTATCCATGTGTGTTGTAGGTGTACATGTGTCAGCACGAGGATGGTCTGCAGTCATATTGCACAATGGGGTATGTCACTGTGCTGACACCATGACTGTGACATATCTGGGGTACAGTCGAACACATTTCACAGGTTACTGTACCAAGTATTGCCTGTGCCACATGGACAGGTGGCCCACTGAGGTGTGTATACCCTGCAACCTGATGTAGACCCATCCACATACACGCACACTGTTACTTGCCAACACTGGGACTAGACCCCTACCTAGCTGTGTCATGATACTGACGTGTGTGACTTACATTGCACACACCGCACAGCATTTAGGGTGATGTGTGTCTCAGGTTACATGGTACATGCAGAAAATCCCCCGGCATGTACAGTTTGCTAATGGAGGATGTAATGGGTGTATTTGGATGACACCTAGTGTGGCATACCATCATATACACATTTACAGACACATAACAGCCAGACACAGATCTGAGATACCAGGGCTTATCACTGCTAACTACCTTGATCATGTCTCCAATGTGTTACAGGTAGGCTGCACACATCACATGCATAACTGGCTTAGATTGTGGTAACAGTTACCTGTATGATTGATGGTGACAGTGGTAACCATAATGTGGTACATGGGACATATACCTGGTGTTTCTTGGTGTAATAACAGTGTACACAGCATCCACATCCCCCACTGGATATTGTACTCTCTAAAACCCATGATGACACTTGCCATACCCACTATCACACATTGGCCACGACTGCAATACAACCCATAGTATACCCCAACATTGGTACTACAGGGATATGCATCTCATGCACATGCCACATGAGTAGTAGGGCATCAATCAAGCATAGGTTGCCTGTACATATCCCAGCTGGATACCTGCCATCTGCACATCTGTACAGGGACTGACAGTCATCAGCTTGGCAGGTAGCTATGCAGTATCATGAGTGCATTGATAGACCAGTGATGGGTATATACTGTGAAGCAGCTCACACACCAGGGATACAACAGGGAGCTGTCGGTGTCCAGCCATGCTCGCAGGTGTGCCTGTTGTCAGTACTACATTAAGCACTCTGCTCTTGCCTGGGTTAGCACTGTCAACAGTAGTACTGCCATGATACACTACATGCCAGTGTGACAGCACGTACCCCGGACTACTACTCCAGTATGTCAGACATTCACATGGATAACAATGCTGTACAGGCCTCATATATGTCTGTGTCCCACACATGACACTCACACACCTTGCTGCTGTAATGATAGCACATAGGTGCACGTATTGTACATGGCATTACATACACTTATTACAGGTTATCAGACTGGGTTGTGTGTCCTGGTTACCAGGGCTAAGCTATGCTTAGAAAGTATCAACATTGCTGCAATATAACAGCTAAGCTGATTTGTGGACTGGTAAGTGCTACCTACACTGTGTAAGTGCCCATACGTTTACCCATAGCTTAGCACCACTTAGCTTCGCGCAAACCCACGCAAACACACTTAAAACTGCTCAAAACTACATTAACCACTTGCAGATCTTGAACCCAGGACCCTTTACACTGAAGTCACAGCACTTAACCACTACACCATGACCACTGTGGAGACAGCTGTTGTTTTACTATTATAGCTGTCAATCCACATATTGAGTAATATTGTACAATTGTCTTTAGTTCCTAATTAGTGTAGTGCTTGTTATTATGACTGTTGCATCACATATGTTGTTTTATCATTATGTGCACATAGCAGATACATACAGTGAGATACATGTGGGAGGGTATACACAAACGTGATGTTTGCTCATGACAGGAATATGGTTGTATACATATCATAGGTGTATATATGTCTACATGTACATACACATGTATACTCATACATATGTCTGTGTACACATCTGTATAGTGCTACATATATATGGCCATGTGTACATCTCTTTGTATGTACATATGGATATATATATATATATATATATATATATATATATATATATATATATATATATATATACACATATATGTATATATATGTATGTGTATATATATATAGGTATAATTATATGTACATATAGATATATATGTATATAGCTATATATGTTTGCACATCCTATGTGTACAGATATGCCTAGTTATGTTGGTGTATATATATATATATATATATATATATATATATATATATATATATATATATAACAAAATCCAAAGTCCAGGTAAGAATCAGCAGAAATCCGAGGTGGAGTAAATGTTTTAAGCCAAAATTACGTTGAAAAATAGACAAGACAGAATAGTAAAATCCAAGCCACAACAACCCACAATCCAAGTTAGGCGCGCTTTCACTCTGCCAATGCAAAGCTTCATCAGAACTGAAACAACACCTGTTTTGAGTCCTTTAAATACTTGTTTAGTAATTAAATACTTTGCTTTCTTAAAAAGATATGTACATAATTATTAAAATTCTCGTGCGGACATGTAATATAAAACTGTATCAAAAAATACACTTATACATAAATGTTACATGAATCACCTTACAAATTCTTCCTGCTTACAAAATACTAACAAATATAAATCTATATTAAACAGTAAACAACAACTCAAAACTCCCTCCCTCCCTGTTGGTATAGTGTTTTTATAGTTGGTGGCTTTGCAGTTGCCCGCTCCTAGTGTAAATTTGATCTGGGACCCTCCTCCCAGTCTAGTGTCATTACCTCATTCTACCCAGTACAGGGAGAACATTTGAGAAGGCCAATCAGCTTAGTTTCTGCTACTCCTTTCTCTCTTTCCACTTAAAAAAAAATGTATCTGTTTTTACTGTATTTGTGTTTCTTCTTACTTTATTTTGCTTTTGCGTCATCTTAAAAGTACTCAATTGTATTTATTACTGCTTGGTGTAACTCATTCTAAGCCTTTTAGTTTAAGCACTTGGGCTTCAGACCAGTTGTTTTACATTAAGAAGGTTTGTGGTCTGCACTGTAGTGGCAGACAGGTAGCTTACATCCTTCTAAGTTGGGAACTGCTGATTGAGGGCTCACTGTCTGTTATTCTAAAAGTGTATTAATTCTGGTTTAAGCACTTGGGCTTCAGGCCAGTTATTTTACATTAACAGGGTTCATGGTCTGCACTCTTGTGGGGCTGGACTCTGCCCTTCTGAGCTGGGAATTTCTGGTTAAAGGCTTATAGTGCCTGCATATTTGAACTGCTTCTTATTGAAATTGGTACACTTGTTTGCTGTAGCATAGACTAGATCCAGGCCTGCTGAATCTAGCTTTGTTTGTATAACTTGAGCACTAATCCAGGCATTCTTTAAAGTATTCAATTGTATTTATTACTGCTTGGTAGTAACTTGATTAAAGTGTAGCTATCATTCTAAGTCTTTTGGATTAAGCACTTGGCCTTCAGACCAGTTGTTTTACATTAGGAAGGTTTGTGGCCTGCATTGTGGTGGCAGGACAGGTAGCTTACATCCTTCTAAGTTGGGAACTGCTGATTGAGGGCTCAGTGTCTGTTATTCTAAAAGTGTATTAGTTCTGGTTTAAGCACTTGGGCTTCAGGCTAGTTATTTTACATTAAGAAGGTTCGTGGTCTGCACTCTTGTGGGAGGAGAGGCTGGACTCTGCCCTTCTGAGCTGGGAATTTTTGGTTAAAGACTTATAGTGCCTGCATATTTAAACTGTTTCTTACTGAAATTGGTACACCTTGTTTGCTGTAGCATAGACTAGATCCAGGCCTGCTGAATCTAGCTTTGTTTGTATGCTTGTTGTTTGTTTGCTTGTTATTTCCCTGAAACATTAATTCCACCAAAAACGCGGCTTTTCAGCGCTTCTGTGGATCCCTAGTGATATTTGCATTGCTTACTGTACTTATTTCCTTGTTTCACTTGAAAGAAAGTTACTGTTTGTCATTTTTGCATTTAAGTTACCTGTAACACATTGCATTTAAGTTACCTGACACTTGCTCACTAAAGCAATTATATAAGTCAGCACTAAAAAAATAAAAGCACTACACCCTCACAAACTCCCCTTGAGTACCTTGTTCCCCATTGGCCCTTTTTTCAATTATAAAGGAATTCCCAATACTATTCTAGCATGTCCAAAGGTCAGTTGTCAATCTCCTCTCCGGTCCAGCTGGTGAATCTAGGAATCTTGAGGCAATGTTACAACTGCCTCATGTACACAGACAACCCTCTCCTCCTCCCAACAAATACCAACACATGTGAGAGATGCAACCATATAGCCAAACTGGAGGCTAAGCTCTCTCAACTCAGTACTGGCATAACCAGTCAGGAGGAGAAGGAAACCACACTCACTACAATTCCAGTCTCACATAGACCTACCACGACAGCAAACCAAACACATAAACACACAAAAACATACTCGGAGGCTCTAAATAATAATCTGCCTAAGCAGCAGAGACCTCCAAAGCAGACACCCAAGCAACCGCTACCCCAAAACAAAACACGTGCAACACATAGCTCACAAAGCCAGTGTGCCGAACAGTCACAGCCCTTAAGAGTAAACAACACACCTGATACAATTGTAATAGGTGACTCTATCATCAAGCACACTGACGTCCCACTCACCAGGCTGAACAAGGAGAAGGTCACGGTGAGCTGCCTGTTGGGCGCTAGGATCCGCCACATAACACACGCACTCAGGTCACTCCAAGGCAAGTACAAATATGACTCAGTCATTGTCCATGCTGGTGTGAATGACCTGAGACGTACCTCCCTGGACTACATGAAAAGAGACATAAAGGAGCTCTCTGAGCATGTAGCCCAGGCCGGTATGACCCTGACCTTGAGTAGCGTCTTACCCTCACCAAGAATGATGCCACAATACGAAGACAAGATGATCAATTTCAACAATTGGCTTAAGTATTGGTGTCATTCAAAGGGGATCCAATGCCTGTCAGCCTGGGATGACATGCTTGACAAGCCACAATGCTTCGCTAGGCAAGGCTTGCACCTGTCACCCCTGGGCTTTCAGATATTGGCAAAGGCTCTTGCTACCCCCATAGTGCCTTTTTTAGGCAAGGCTCAAAAGACAAACCCACCTCCATAGGTATCACAAGGGATAAGAAACTAAGAGTAATGCTACTCAATGCCAGAAGTCTAAACCTCAAGATGCACGCACTCGAAACTCTCCTTAGCATGGAGAACATCGATATCTGTGCAGTAACAGAAAGCTCCCGAGAGCACCCCAGCACTACCAGGTTATACCTCATACCATGCTTTTCGGCCCCAAAATTTGGACCGAACCACAAAAGGAGGGGGAGTATCAATATTCGTCAAAGATACCCACGCCTCCAGGTTGGTGGCACAGCACGAAGCATCAGAGACTATCCATGTGCAACTAACAGTGGGCAAAACTGCCTTCCAGTTTATAGCCTGCTACAGACCACCATCCCAAACCCAGGGACCCCACTCAGCCTTCCTGAGAACACTGGAAAATATGAAGGTCTCTCCAAACACCATTATATTGGGCGACTTCAACTACCCAAACATAGACTGGAAGCATTACTCTAGCTCCAACACCTTAGCCCAAAGGTTCCTAGAATTTATAAACTCAAATGCTATGGAACAACTTGTTACCACTCCCACAAGAGGGGAAAACATACTGGACCTGATCATCACCAACATGGGGACTCTATGCTCCAGACCAGAAGTGTATCCCTCACTGGTAAGATCAGACCATAAACTAATCTCACTGGATATTCACATCCCGACCCCACCCCCTGCCCAGAAAACCACAGTGAAAAACTTCTCTAAAGCAAATCTCACACTCCTCAAAACCGAGGGGGAATCCTTCAAAGCCCCCAGGCCTGTGAAAATATGGCCCAGACCGCAGAATCCTTTATAAACACATTCTATGAACACCTTCAGGAATGCATGGATCATGCAATCCCAAATAAAACAAAGACGCAATCCTCCAAAGGCAGACGTCCTGTCTGGTAGACCCAAGCCATAAACAAACTATACAATAGAAGGAGGAAGCTACTACATGATATAGCAAAATCCCAAAAAGGGAAGGCATCTCTGATCAGTATTAGCAAAAAACTATGGGCACTCATAAAATCGTCTAAGGCCAGCTTCGAGAGAAAAATTGCACAGGACACTAAGGATAATCACAAGGCTTTCTTTAGTTATGTTAGGAACCTGGGTGGGAATTCCCAGATATGCTCAGAATTAGTCCAAAATGACAAAAAATACACCAAACCCACAGATATTGCCAACATCCTAGCTGACAGGTTCAGCGCAAACTTCTCCCCCCCCCCACCAAAAGGGCAAATTTCTATCCCAGCAGAGTGCTGCCCCCCTGACATCTCAGATGCTCAGGTAAGAGCCGCCCTCACCAAAGCAAAAAACACAGCATCAATGGGACCAGACGGTGTCCCGGGCTGCATCCTACATGAACTCCAAGAAGAGCTAAACCAAAACCTAAAACTACTGTTCAATCTCAGCCTTACTACAGGATATGTACCCAAAGAGTGGCGTACAGCAACAGTGGTCCCTCTCCACAAAGGTGGTGCCTCAACGGATCCTGGAAACTATCGCCCCATAAGCCTGACTAGCTTAGTCTGCAATGCTATGGAAAGGATCATCATGGACCTCATAAATAAAGATATTGGGGACCTACAGACACTGGATCCTACCCAGTTCGGCTTTGTTAAAGGCAGATCCTGCCTCTTAAACCTGGTCTATTTCCTTGAAACAGTCACCAAGGCCATTGACGAGGGGAAGGTGGTCCACACAGCCTACCTGGACCTCGCAAAAGCCTTTGATACAATACCCCACTCGGGCATTATAGATAAGCTCACCAGCTTAAATATAAACCCCTATGTCACTAGATGGGTTGCAAACTGGCTCAAGGACAGAACTCACATGGTTAGAATTGCTGGAGCCATGTCAGACTCCAAACCAGTTACAAGTGGCATCCCACAAGGCTCAGTCCTGGGACCTCTCTTGTTCGGTATATATTTCTCGGAGGTACAGGCCAACACGGAAGGACTGTGGCTGACCAAACTGGGTGCCATAATAGACTCTACAGCCGACACAAGCATCCTCCAAAAGGGCCTCATAGAAACAGACAACTGGTGCCAGAGCTGTGGCCTCAAGCTAAACGTCAAAAAGTGTATAGTCATCCCCTTTGGCAAAAACAAAGTGCCCACAAATTACCACATAGGTGGTAATCCATTAAGTACAGAAGAAGTAATTAGGGACCTAGGGACCCAAGTTGATAGCAATCTCTCATTTGACAACCACGTGGCCAAAGTGGTTAGAAAAACATTTTATATAGCCCACCTAATCATGAAGGGATTCACATCTAGATCAGGGGAGGTCATCGTGCCTCTTTACTCATCCCTCATCAGGCCCATAATTGAGTACAATGCCCCTTTTGGGATGTACCTTACCAGACACCTGCAGCAACTGGAAAGACCCCAAAAGTACCTCACCAAGAGGATCAAAGGGCTCAAACAGATGCCATATGCTGCCTGGTTAAAGAAACTCTAGCTCTACTCAGTGGCATCCCGCCTGCTCAGAGGTGATCTGTGTCTGACGTATAAAGCCATGTCCAACCCGGAATTAAGGGACATGCTGCACCTCAAAAAATCCAAATCCATTCGAGCTACGCGCTCGAGAGACTTGAACCTCAGCACTGAAATAAGTAGGACATACTGGAGGGATGGATTCATAACCCAGAGGCTCCCTTCACTCTGGAATAAAATCCCAGTCCAGGTTAGGCAGAGTTCCTCATTGACTCTCTTCAAGAGGAATCTTGATGAGTGGATGGGAGATCGTAGGTTTACCCCGGGTATCACTTCTGTGTCACTGTTAGACAGAGGCACAGTATACTAACCTCAAAAAAGGGCATAGCAAAATTAATTTAAAATGGGTGGCGAAAGCCAAACACACTCTGGCTAGGCTTATAAATGCCCTAGGGCAGATAGCCTATTATAAACCTATGAACCTATGAACATCCACACGTGTTAAACTATCAAAAGGAATTATGTATTATCTAAAAAACAATAATAAAAAATTACCCTTAATAAGTTTAATCTTAATAAAAGTCAAAGGTGTACTTGCCATGACTCAATAGTATGCATATCGATATCTATATGTGCATGCATATCTATTCTGATATACCTACTACTGTCAATATATCTGTTGATATCCATACTTATATGTGCATATGTATCACTATCTGTATATGTGTAGACATATATTGCTCTGTATATGTATATATCTGGGTGTGTATATGTATATCTATGTATATATACATATCCATCTATATATGTCGATATGTATATGTGCAATCATATATATAGATATCTGGATAATTATATGTACATATATTTTCATCATATGTCCTGGAAATGGAGTGTAGCCCTACCCCAGGCCCTATAGTCCCAACTTTGTAGTGCGAGGGGATGTCAGGTATGTATAGCAGGTATATTAGTAGACTATTGCTACTGTAATTGGGATTGTCTTCACAGACATGGTGTGTGTGGGAGATCACATCTGCTTTTCACATGTGTGCCATTGGCTACTGACAGACATCCTAAGGACATCATAGTAAAGTACCACTGCTAGCACATAATGCTCCTGTGGACTGCAGCAGAGATATTGGCCAATGTATGTGGACATTCTGACACACTCTGTACAGTCCAGAGGTATACACAGAACACCTTAGTGCAAAATATGTGTACCATGCATGACAATATGGATGTTGACAGTCATGTAGATGAGTATAACACATAACGACTGGTATACATTTGCCACCATAGGTTATGCATTCACACACCCCTGTCTGGCCTGACACATACTAACCACTAGTACAGGGGTGCCATGGCCACATACTACCTACTAGATATTGACATATATCTTTACAGCATTCCACTGCTCTGCCAGACATACATGACTGTTAAGGGAAGCCCGACAGCAGTACATCTGGCAATTATCTGCATATGACATCTCACTGGGTAAGTAAACTAAGCTGCTAGACATGTAACAATGCACTGTGCAGGCTACAGGCAGACTGGCTCAACACTGGCCTACATCTCCTATGGGGGAATGCACATGTACCTGCATATATAGCAGGCTCTACAGGCATGTCACAGCACAGGGTAAGATACACCTGTGTGAAAGTGCTTAACCACAACCAATGTGAACACATCCACAGCCACATATGGTAAGCTAGCATAATATTACAGTATATGGACTATCTGTTCAACACCATCCTCATATGTGCCACTCACAGACTAACCCTACATATACTGGGCTGCTACACAGTTTGGTCTGATGGCTGTCTGTGGTATGGGACATGTTTGTGTATGGCCCTACAAACATGTAAGCCAATACGGTAACATACAGTGGAGCAGCATGTAACATCAGATAGGCCGGGACCTAGAACAATGACATCCACCACAGCCTGTACACAGGCTAAAGTACATATTAACAATACACACACACTGTCGACATTCACCATAAGTACACAGACCTCAATACTGTACAAACATCCACAGAATGTCCAGGTTATGTCATCAAATGTAACCCCTACTGTACATAACGTGTAGCAGACTGATATCTCACTGGCTTGTTATCAGATATGATGACACTAATTATGGTGTACAGCACACATGCACCTCTTAATGCACGACATATGTACAAAGGTTGACAGAGTTGTGGCTGGAAGCACATACACAGGGCCAATATTGACATGTTGCTATGATAACCTCATACATTTACTGTTGTAACTGGTTTTGTTGCAATATATGTCCTATGAGGGATATGAAGTCAGTAACTGTCACGGCCTTCACCATCTACAGACTGCAATCCTCACACAACCTTCTGCAGTTCACAAATAGATGCTCTGTGGGTAACACATGAAACCAAAGGCACAACACACTGCCCAGTCTGCTGATGACCCTACAGATGGGGATTCCTCATAAACATAGAACTGACATGGCCGGTATTAAAACATGTAGGACAGCCATATCCACACACACACACTGTTAAACCAACATTACTCCAAATGCAGTATAGCAGCACTTACAGTCTGTAGTCAGGTCAGGTACATCCCCCTCCTGTGTGTTGCTCTGTTTCCACGGTGTATGTTGTTAGAGGTAAATCCCCAATCCAGCTGTGATGCTGTTTGCCAAACAACAGATCTAGTTCCTGCTCACAGTGAATGAAAAGGGTCAACACCAACATGATGTTCCTATATATTGGAGTGTGTCTCAATGCAGTTGGCTGTGGGAATGTTACCACAGCTGTTACACATGCAATCAGCTAGGGGAGAGCTGCAATTCATGCAGAGGCCATCGGCTGACCATGAGCATCATTTAAAATACACATGCTGTTGCCTAAGCAAAACAGGTGTAGGTCTCCACATCCACCAGAGAGGGACTGAGAGAGGCAGACAGAGGCAAAGACAAGTCAGGGAGATGTGAGAGAGTAAAATTTGAGCATGTTTTTGTCACACACCTACCAGCACAGGGTATAAAACCCCTGATGACTATGTAGTGCTATCACATTTCTATGCAGTTATTGGATGCGCCACATAGATTACATGTTGTGGTGCCCTCAGAACGTATATGTGATGGTGAGTGACATCTGCAACAGTGATATGGTAGTTATACGGTAGGTGTAGTACACATGCCTGTCTGCACGAACAGGTGCCAGCGTCAAAACAGCCACATTCTCACAGGGACGCACAGACATTGACACATTTGGCATGGCCGGGAATACAATCCATCAGCAGTGAGATTGCTACAACACATTACTGTGCAGGTATCACATGCACCACAGGGGTCATACAGAGGTGATATGGGCAAAGGGTATGGGGACGTGTCTGACATCAGACAGCATGCTGCAGTATGCCAATGGGGGTTGTACTGAATATGAATTTGAACATACACATCTTACAACACAGACACACACAAGGTGCCAGTACTGACATGCATAGGTGCATTGATTCACATGTGTGTAGTGATGAACTGTGCCAGACGGCTATACAAGGCTAGGTGATGGGTACACATTGGCATCAAGCCACATGACAATGGTCTGCATTGTGGCTCAAGGGTGTCGATTCTGGAATTGCCCACACAGGTGTGTATTGTATTCACCATCCAGTCACCTGGGTGACTAATACATGTGGGCAATGCTGTGCATTGCTTGCCATGTATCTGTTCTTTAGTCCATGACATGGACAGTATCTGTGATGTGCACACCTCCCACATGCATATACAGTGACGTGTGGAACTGTACCTGGGGTGTTTGGCCCTTGTTGTGTACACAGATTATCATCAGATGTGCCAGTCTTGGCCTAATGTGGCAGGAACTGGTAATGGGCAGCAGGTTTACCCTGCACTTACATTGATAGCATGCTAACGGCATTCACTGGTGTCAGTGGCATCTGTCCATACAGGGCATGTTTTCAGGCATGGTATGTCCGTTGTGGGTCACATTTGATGGCACCACAGGTGTCCAGTGGGGAACATGGGGAGGTGCACTGTCTGCATGTACATGCCTATTGGACAGATGGACCGGGTACCATGCCCTCTGTAGGCCACTGAAATCACTTTATAGTTAGTATCAATGGGCAATATACAGTGTACTACCAACATAGCGGCTGTTACCTAGGAAAGTGTGTGTGTGTGTGTGTGTGTGTGTGTGTGTGTGTGTGTGTGTATGTGTGTGTGTGTATGAGGCATGGGTTGAGAGTGTTGTCTGATTAATACTAGGGTTGTTAACTTTGTTTCCTGGCCTTGATGTCACATGTATAGGTATGGATCTGCACCCCAGCCTCTCAGCTATTTCACATCTGTTATCCCTGTACAGTGGACATTGTGATATATACTAAGGCCACCATATAAGAAATTTGCAAAACCCACTCCACATTAGGCCCAGTTGATACACACTCACAAGCACCTCCACACAGGATACAAGTTACAAACACAGACACATGTTATGTCTGGGATTAGAACTCCTACCTAACTATTTTATTACACTACAGCAGTACACAGTCATAGTACACGCCACGAAGATTACTGGAGTACTTCTTCCCCAAAAGTGTATTTCACAGTGAAAGACATCAGCAGGATTGCCAAAGTACGGCATTCGAATTGTAGTGTGTGACTAGGCTAAAATGCACTGCTCCCTACACAGACATTGAAACACACACAAAACATCCACAACCAACATGTGTGGGTATAGAACCCCTAACAGAGGTCTATATCACACTACAGCATGAAGCACCATGGGGATTACTGGTGAGCTCCTTCCCCAAAGATGTATTTCACAGTGAATGACATCAGCAGAAATGCCAAAGTAGGGCATTCGAATTGTAGTGAGTGTGACTAGCCAAAAATGCATTGCTCCTTACACAGACATTGAAACACACACATAACATCCAGAACTGCCATGGGTGGGAATAGAACCCTACCAGAGTATCATATCACACTACAGCAGTATGCAGTTATGGCACACTCTACAGAGATCACTGTGCTCCATCTTTCCCAGAGGTGTATTTCTAGGTGGATGACATCAGCAGCCTTAACAAAGTATAGCATTTGAATTGTATGTAGTGTGACTACCCTAAAATGCATTGCTGTCTACACAGACAGACACAGTTGCCAAGGCTGGGATTAGAACTCCTCCCTAACTATTTTATCACACTACAGCAGTACAAAGTTATGGCACGTGCTACAGAGATTACTGGGATGCAACCTTCCCAGAGATGTATTTCTAGCTGATTGACAGCAGCCTTACCAAAGTAGAGCATTTCAATTGTAGAGTGTGTGACTACCCTAAAAAGCATTGCTCTCTACACAGAGACAGACACACACAGTTACCAAGGCTGGGATTAGAACTCCTCCCTATTTTATCACACTACAGCAGTACACAGTTATGGCACACCCTACAGAGATTACTGGGATACAACCTTCCCAGAGATGTATTTCTAGATGGATGACATCAGCAGCCTTACCAAAGTAGAGCATTTCAATTGTAGGGAGTGTGACTACCCTAAAAAGCATTGCTCTCTACACAAACACACACAGAGTTGCCAAGGCTGGGATTAGAACTCCTTCCTAACTATTTTTTCAAACTACAGCAGTACACAGTTATGGCATGTGCTGTGGAGATTACTAGGATACAACCTTCCCAGAGATGTATTTCTAGCTGGATGACATCAGCAGCCTTACCAAAGTAGAGCATTTCAATTGTATGGTGTGTGACTACCCTAAAAAGCATTGCTCTCTACACAGACAGACACACACACACACACACACACACACACACACACACACACACACACACACACACACACACACACACACACACACACACACACACACACACACACACACACAGTTGCCAAGGCTGGGATTAGAAATCCTCCATTACTATTTGATCACACTATAACACTGTGCAGTTATGGCACGTGCTACGGAGATTACTGGGATACAGCTTTCCCAGAGATGTATTTCTAGCTGGATGACATCAGCAGCCTTACCAAAGTAGAGTATTTTAATTGTAGGGAGTGTGACTACCCCAAAAAACCATTGCTCTCTACACAGATAGACACCCACACAAACACACACACATACACACACACACACACACACACACACACACACACACACACACACACACACACACACACACACACAGTTGCCATGTCTGGGATTTGAACTCCTATCTATTTTTTCACACTACAAAGTTATGGGATGTGCCATGGAGATTACTGGGCTACAATTCTCCCAAAGGTGTATTTGGATGACCTGAGCAGGCTTGTCATAGTAGGGCTATGGGGAGGGCAGTGTGTATGCATGGGCCATAACCCATTCATCTAGAGGTTGACACACCCCATGCGGGCACACACATGGTCATATTTCACAGGTACATGTATACAGCTGCTAGATGACTACTTCCTTGTGCAGTCATGTTGCAGAGCTGGCATGTGCACCACATAGTCTGTAATGCTAACAGATACTGGTGGCTAGTATCTGCAGTGAGTGACATCTAAACCTCATGTGGTTGGAGCCCTTTGGCTGTGTGCTGGGTGGGACAGGCCTGGATGGCTCCTTGTCACAGTCACCCTCTTCCACACATCTATGTATGTCTACCTTTGGCTTATTATAGTGTGTTGTCCTTACATATATGTCTGTATTCCTATCCACTGTGTGTGCAAGGCATGAGTGGTGCATACTGACGAGTGTCTGCACTAACAACTGCGACTGGCAGATATGTCTGGTCCACTGGTGTTTGCAGACATGGCCTTCATGTGTTTAAGTGTGTGAGCATGCCCATTATGCCCATCTGCATTTAATGTGTGGATCGAGTCCAGGTAGTTTGTATTGCAGTGCTGACTTTTGTGTTGTACACCGACAGATGACATGCTGTTTCTGAAGGGTATCCATCAAGAATTTGGCATTGACTGTTTCTACATTTCTGCATAGGATGGATGGGGCTCACCTGACTATTTCTACATTTCTACACAGGATTGGGGGGGCACACCTGACTGTTGCTACATTTCTACGTAGGATGGGGGGCACACCTGACTATTTCTACATTTCTACACAGGATTGGAGGGCACACCTGACTGTTATTACATTGCTATTTAGGGTGGGGGGCACACCTGTCTATTTCTCTATTTCTACACAGGATTGGAGGGGCACACCTGACTGTTATTACATTACTACATGGGGGGCACACCAATCTATTTCTACATTTCTACACAGGGTTGGGGGGCACAACTTACTGTTATTACACTACTACATAGGGTGGGGGGGCTCACCTGACTATTTCTACATTTCTACACAGGATTGGGGGGCACACCTGACTGTTATTACATTACTACATAGGATGGGAGGAGGCACACCTGTATATTTCTACATTTCTACACATGATTGGGCGGGCACACCTGACTGTTATTACATTACTACGTAGGATGGGGGGGGCATACCTGACACTTGTACACATTTGCTATGACTGTACTGGTATGTCAGGTACTCCATTTCATTCTGTATTCCTACCTATCATGCTGACTAGAGACATACTAGTGTACTACAGATCCTAGCTTTGGTTGCTCTACATATTAGTGTCTGACTTCCCACCCTTCAAAACTAACATCCCACTGCCTAACCTGCTGTAGTCTGTCTGTCTGTGTAGGCCTGGGGGGAGGGTTAACCATATCCATCATTCAGGGGCCACAGCACAGGCTATGTTTGGGTTTGTCTACACCTGTCCTGCATGCTGAGACTGTTGTTGGGTATGTGAACCACCCTGACTGGCATGTGTGAGTCGTATGGACTCACATGTATGTCGCTCAGCACATTTCCTGCAGTGGGTTTTGCCACCCTGTGTAGTACTGGCTACTGTGGTGACCCCAGTATGTGTTACAGATGTCATGGTGCCACTATGGGTGTCTACTGTCTGCGGCCATAACATTCAGCCACCCAATTCCCTTGCATGCTCACATCCATACCATAGATACAGGTAATGACACATTTTACTCCATTTGGCAATTGGTAGGTTGATTGACTTACTTTGAGGGTGTGCCAGACTTGCGGATGGTGCTGGAGGGCTGCCTATGTCGGATGCACATAATACACTCCCTATACGTGGTTGAGCACAGGTAGTGTCATGTTTGGGATCCCTTTTACTGTATGTGTGAGTCAGAGAGAGGTGTCATTCTCTGGGTTCCTACTGTGTCAGTGTATGTGCTATGCATTATCTCTTTGCCGCAGCCTCGGTGTACTGGGCATGCCTCCATCTGCCTACTGCAGCAGGCTCAAGTTGTTCCTCCTCCGAGTCACTCTGTGCCTGTGTAGGCCTTGGCATTGGTGGGAGGCTGTGTGGCCCTGCCCCATGCTGTTCCTGTTGCAGCTGTTTCCGCAGGATCATATTGTGTAGCATGGCGCATACCATAACAATTTGGGTACATGTAGCTGGTGAGTACTACAAGGCTCCACCAGATGTGTCCAGACACCAGAACCGTGACCTGAACATCCGAAACACACTCTCTGTTATAAGTTTGGTCTGTGCGTGTGCCTCTATATGGCATTCTTGTTCAGGTGTGTGTGCATTTCTGATGGGGTCATCAGACACGGCTCCAGTGTGTAACCAGCATCCCCCACTAGGTGACCGTAGGGGATGTCCCCATTGGCAAATCTCTGGTACAGCTGTGTCAGATGCTATATGTGGGAATCGTCATAGCTTCCATGGCAGTCAGCACATACATTCATTATAATGCCCTGAGCATTGCATACGACCTGGACGTTGATGGAGGGGATGCCTCTGCGGTTGATGTAGGCCTTACCCTGATTACCAGGTGGTGCTTTGATGCGATGTCTATAGCACCCACTACCTCAGGATATTCTGCTATTTGGTGGAAGAGACGCATATTGCTGGCCAACACCTCACGGGTGTTGAGGAAATATACGTGCTCACTGGCATGTGCTGATATGGCATCCAGAAACTGGTGGAATACTCTGGATGCTGATGCCTGTGAGATCCTCATGCTATCCCCAATTGAGCTTTGGGAGGTACCTGTGGCTAGTATTCCTAGGCCTACACTTACCTTGGTATCCACTGAGATGGGTTCCCCTCAGTCAGTTTGGTGTGTCAGGTGTGGCCGGCACAGCTCAACAATTTGCTGTAGGAGGTCTCTGTCCACCCTACAGTGCTCCACTATCTCCAGCTCATGTAGCCTCTGGTAGGTTACCCTGGGTCTGTACACTCTTCTCCGTCTCCTCACTGTGCATTGATCAACAGCATTCACATCCTCACCATCCTCAGCCTCTTGCACATGTTGTTCTATGTTGCCTGCTACAGCCCTTCTTATTTTGTAGGTTTGTTTGTTAAAATTTCCCCGCTTGTAGACACCAGTAGGATAGAGTGTGGGAACAACCAGAGGGGAAGGTGTTTGCATAGTTTATAGTAGTGTTCTGGGCGGGGCTGGTCTGCTGCCTGTGAAATTGGCCGATTCTGATACATTTCACCTGCCAGCTAAGCTAGTTCTCCTTGATTACCTTCCTACTTCTGTTTTCCCTTCCTATTGCCTTCCTGTTTAAACCCGGGGGCGTGCCGCACAAACACAGTGCTCAAATGTGCACACTGCTGCTATTTCCTGGTTTTCATTTTTTTTTTCCTGCAAAACTTGGTGCGTGGTGCGCACACTTGCTTAGGCTTTCTAAAGAGTGCTGGGCAGGTTTAGACACATCCCCTAGCTGAGCTGTGCTAAGCTAGGAGCAAACCCGAGCCACAAGGCTGCAAACCGCTTACAGTATGTCTGACATCCCCCTATGATGTCACCTATCTACTAAGCTTCACCAAGCTATTCCTACTTACACTGTTTGGACCTGGCTCACATGCTGGGGAAACTGGGATTCACTATCCTTCCCCTCATTTGCATAGGATTGCCTGCTAATGCATAGTTAAATGTCTCACACTGAGCCTCCCCCCTTAGCAAACACTACTCACTGGCTATGTTGTTTTCTGCCTGCCATTGACTTGCATTGCAGAATACTAATTTTAGTTAGAATGATTCATTTAGGTTAATTTTGTTATTTTCCCTCCTATCCTGTTTGCGTGCCGCTGCCCTACGCTTAAACAGCCGAGATGGGCAAAAAAAAAAAAAAGTTGATTTCTGTATCTATTTTACTGTTTTCAATGCCAATGGCCTTATACTTGGCCATTGGCATGCTTACTACATGATATGCATCCTTTATTTGGAGCTGTCACAACTCCATTTTGGATTTTGCAGAAATGTACTCGGTTACTAACTTGAGTACATTTCTGCAGATAGCACTAGTTCTGCACGGACGGTTGCAAGCTTCCTGGATTGCAAAATAGCCTCATTTGCATAGATTTCTCCTGCAAATGGAGTGATTTGCATACAAGGGCTTAGTCTGTGCAGGATTAGTGCAGGACTGCTAGTGCACGCCCCTGCAAGCTGTTCCTGGATCGCACGGCAGACATATTGCCTACTTGAGCTCCTGCACCGATCTTGCACACCGTGCAAGCTATAGAAAATCCAGGGGATTGTATTTGTTACCCTGGTCACACCTTTCATTTCAGAGTTATTGAGCAGATTGTTCCTAACATAAAAGGGGGGGGGTCCCTTTTCGTTAATACTTGAAAAACAAGAGGTTTTATGGCAATTACACTGGAATCCTGCAGAAAACCAGGCTTGAATGAAATTATTTCAGTTTCTTGTATTTTGAAGTTGAGAAGTCTTATTAGGTGACTGGCTGTTGATTATTAATGTAAATGTTTTTAAATTAACTTTTGTAGTATTTGTTTTGATTGTATGAAACTTAAGTTAAAGTATTTTTATATTTTACTTCAACCAATATACATCTTGTGGGGACATTAATATATTGACTTCATGAATAGATGTTTGCGGTTCGTAATAGACCAAGTGTTTGTAACTCTATAATTTATTTTTACACATTTTTAACATTTTCATATGTTTTAACAACACAAGATTTTAAGAAAGAACTTAGGTTCTGTTAATTTGTTAATTGATGTGATAATGTGTGGGCAAACTTGATTGGTAAACCTTATATAGGGGAGGGAGTTTGTATGTCTTTTAAACAGGCAGGTTTGTGAATGTAATTTTGTCTGAAGAAGTCCGATCACTTGACTGGATGAAAAGCGCTTCATGTTGTACTTTTGTATTTATTTTATTAAATAGTTGTGTTTATTTCAGTACCTCTCGTGGCTTTTCTTTTCGTTCTTAATTGTTTTGTCTGCTGTTTTTGGGGTTTGCATTTATGAAAACTACCCAGCAGACTTTAAGTATACCACATGCCTATATAGGGTCTATATTAGAACACCGAACATTCAAATTTTCGAGTGTTCTAATATCGAACCCTATGAATCGGAAATTTAAAACATTGAACATGCAGAACAGCTAATTTTTTCCTAGGGAAAAAAATTGCTGTTCCAAAACACATACACACAACACAAGCACACCAAACAAACAGCAATCCACACACATACACCTAAACTCTTACACCTAACCCTACACTAAACTATACATGCACCACTAACTATCCACTTACCTTAACCCAAACCCTAACCCTAAGGTCCGTCACTATCGCACAGTCACCTCACCCGCGCCCTAACCCTAACTCACCTACCCCGCTCTAACCCTCACTTCCACACAATCGCACACTTACCTGACCCGCGCCCTAACCCTAACTCACCTAACCCACCCTAACCCTCACGTCCACACAATCGCACACTTACCTGAACCCAACCCGTAACTTTCCACCACAGCGCTGAAAATACCAAAGCAACAGAAATGGACAACCAAATTCTTTCCATAGGAAAACATTTGTTTTTCTGTTTCTTTGATATTTTCAGTGTTCACTGAAAACGGGTCGATATTAGAACACTCGAAATTTTGAACATTCGGTGTTCTAATATAGACCCCCTATATATATGTATATGCTTTGTGAGCATATGTCTTGTTATATGCTTCTTGTGCTGCACCTGCCACCAGATGACTACTGCTCCACATCAGAGTGGGCTGAGTGGGACATACTGTACACGTGTACCAAACAAAACCAACCAAGGGTAAATCCAGCATTACCCACACCCAGCCATGGGTTATTGTTATTATACAATGATATTATTTAAGAGAAAAGTTACTTACTTTTCCTTAAATAATGTCTTTTTATAATGGTGCTTGGTGTTTTTCCACTTTTTTCCCAGTATCATGGGGCTTTTTTGATGTACTGCATGGATCTATATTAGTTCATCAAAGTCTATTTACAATGAATGGCTGTCCATCAAACCACAATCACTGTATGGCAATTTCTCGATCATTCACATCAGTGAATGTTTTTCCCAGGGAAGGAAATGACTTGGCCAAACAGACCAACCGAAACACACACCACAGTACATCAAACCCACCAAACTGGGGGGCTATGCCCTCCACACCCCCACACTTATATATACCAACTCTGAGATTAAACTACATTGGGGCGAAGGGCAAATTTCCTTATGTTGGTCAAGTCATTTCCTTCCCTGGGAAAAATGATCACTGATGTGAATGTTCAATAAACGGCTGTTTGATGATTTTGGTTTGATGAACAGCCATGCTCTGTAATTAGACTTTGATGAACTAATATGGACCTATACTGCACATGCATTTGGGAATTAATTTCCCGTACTTATGCAGTACATCAGTGCTTTAGAAAGAAAGATCTCCATTCATAGGTTCATAGGTTCATAGGTTCATACTAGGCTATCTGCCTGAGGGCATTTATAAGCCTAGCCCATCGTTTTGTGGCTTACGCCACCCCTTTAGTATGGGGAACTATACCCATTATTTTGCTGTGCCTCTGTCGAGCAGTGACACTGAGGTAATTCCTGGGGTATATCTGCGATCTCCCATCCATTGGTCAAGATTTCTCTTGAACAAGGCCAGCGAGGTGCTCTGCCTCACATGTACCGGGATTTTGTTCCACAGCATAGGGAGTCTTTGGGTGATGAATCTATCCCTCCAGCACGTCCTATTAATAGCCATGTCGAGGTTTAAGTCTCCCGGCCTGGTGGCTCTGATGGATCTAGATTTTTGAGGTGAAGCATATTCATCAAATCTGGGTTTGACATGGCCTTGTATGTTAGGCAAAGGTCACCTCTGAGCAAGCGGTGCGACTGAATAGAGCTGGAGTTCTTTCAGTCGGGCAGCATAGGACAGATTTTTGAGACCCTTTATCCTTTTGGTGAGGAACTTTTGTGTCCTCTCCAGCTGCTGCAAGTGTCGGGTCAGATACATTCGGAATGGGGCATTGTACTCAATCATTGGTCTGATGAGTGATGAGTAAAGGAAGACCATGCCCTCGCTTGATCTAGATGAGAATCCCTTCGTGATAAGGTGGGCAATGTAGAAGGACTTCCTAACTACTTTAGCTACATGGGTGTCGAATGACAGACTACTATCAAACTGGGTCCCCAGGTCCCTGATAACTTCTTCTGTGCTCAGTGGATTGCCACCTATTTGGTAGCTAGGGGTAACCTTGTTTTTCCCGAAGGGTATGACTATGCATTTTTTGGCATTTAACTTTAGGCCGTGGCTCTGGCACCAGTTATCCATTTCTGTGAGACCCTTCTGAAGGATATCTGTGTCAGATGTGTTTTCTACTATGGCGCCCAGTTTGCAGTCATCTGCAAACTTTGTCAGCCATAACCCTCCTGTGTTTGCTTGTACTTGGAAAAGTAGATGCCAAACAAGAGTGGGCCCAGGACTGAGCCCTGTGGGACACCACTTGTGACAGGCTTTGAGTCTGACATGGCGCCAGCAACTCTGACCCTGTGGGTTCTGTCACTCAGCCAGTTTGCAACCCATCTTGTGATGTATGGGTTAACATTTAAGCTGATGAGTTTTCAATGATACCCGAGTGGGGTATTGTATCAAGGCCTTAGCCAGATCGAGGTAGGCTGTATGGACTGCCTTTCCTCATCAATGGCTTTGGTGACTGTTTCAAAAAGTCAACCAAGTTTAAAAGGCATGATCTGCCTTTGACAAAGCCAAACTGGGTTGGATCCAAAGTCTGCAAATTCCTATGTCTTTATTTATGAGGTCCATTATGATCCTCTCCATGGCTTTGCAGATAAGGCTTGTCAAGCTAATGGGCCGGTAATTTCCAGGGTCTGTGGAGGCACCGCCTTTGTGAAGTGGGACCAAAGTTGCAGTGCGCCACTCCCTGGGTACGTATCCAGAGGTAAGACTTTGATTAAACAGCTGTCGTAGCTGTGGGTTTAATTCCTCATTGAGTTCGTGGAGCACACAGCCGGGGACACCATCGGGTCCCGTGGATGCTGTGTTTTTTGCTTTGGAGAGAGCAGTTCTCACTTGGGCGTTGGAGATGTTTGGGGGGCTGCACTCATTTGGTATAGATATCTCTCCTTTTGGGGGGGAGAAGTTTGCACTGAACCTGTCAGCCAGTATGTTGGCAATGTCTGTAGGATCAGTAATCTTCACATCATTTTGAACTAGTTCTGAGCATATCTGGGAGTTTCCTCCTAGGTTTCTAACATAGCTAAAGAAGGCCTTATGATTGTCTTTTGAGTCTTTAGCTATTTTTCTCTCGAAATTTGCTTTGGATGATTTTATGAGAGCTCTTAGTTTTTACTTATAGTGATCAAGGGTGTCTTACCTTTTAAGGATTTTGCTCTATCTTGTAGTAGCTTCCTCCTTTTGTTGTAGAGTTTGTTTATGGCTGGGGTCCACCAGACTGGACGCTTGCCTTTGGTACAAAGAGTCTTTGTTTTGCTTGGGATTGCCTTATCCATGCAGTCCTGCAGGTGCTGGTAGAAGGCGTTTGTAAGTGATTCAGCGGCTTGAGTATTGTTTTCCATGGCTCGGGGCCTGAAAGGAGACCACACTAGTCTTTAGAAGTGTGTAGTCGGCTTATGTGAAGTTCTTTACTGTGGTCTTTTTATTTCAGGTGGGGTGGGATGAGGACCTCCAGCGAGATTAGTTTGTGATCTGATCTCACCAGTGGGGGGTATACTTCCGGTGTTGAACATTGTGCTCCCATGTTCGTGATGATGAGATCAAGTATGTTATCTCCTCTTGTGGGGATGGTGACTAGTTCTTCCATGGCATTTGAGTTTATGAATTCCAGGAACTTTTGGGCTAGGGTGTTTGGGCTTGAGTAGTGTTCCCAGTCTATATTAGGGTAATTGAAGTCACCTAGTATGATGGTGTTTGGTGATACATTTATCCCTCTAGTGTTTTCAGGAAGGCCATGTGAGTTTCCTGAGTTTGTGAGGGTGGCCTGTAACATGCTACAATTTGCAGAGCAGTCTTGCCTATGGTTAATTGCACCTGGATGGTCTCCGATGCATCGTGCGTTGCCACCAGTCTTGAGGTGTGGGTGTCCTTGATAAATATGGATACCCCCCCTCCTTTCTTGGTATTGTCCGGATTTTGGGGCCGGAACGCATGATATGAGGTAAAACCTGATAGCGCTGGGGTGCTCTCAGGAGCCTTGAACCAGGTTTCTGTCACAGCACAGACATTGATGTTCTCCATACTGAGAAGGGCCTCGAGTGCGTGCATTTTGAGATTTAGACTTCTGGCATTGAGCAGCATTACCCTTAGTTTTTTTCCTTTTTTGTGTTCTAGGGTGGTAGGTTTTTGTGTTCTAGGGTGGTTTGTTTCTTTATTTAGAAAAATGTTTGAAATCTGAACCATTGGGTGGTATGAGAAAGACAGGGCAAAAATACAAGGAAAATCGAGTACATTTCTTAAGTTTTGCATAACATACCCGATTTTCCTTGTATTTCTGCACTGTCTCTCTCATACATGTATAAATATCATCCAGTAGCTACATCTTTCCCCACCTCTTTCAGCTGTTCCATGCCAAGTTAAATGCATCCATAGATCTATCTTGTACCATGCAGAATTCTTTCAATTATCATTTCTGAGATTGTAGTATTTCTTCATATCCAGACAGAATGAAGTGCTCTTAATCTGCATGTCATGTCCCTTCTGTCTGACCCATCTTTCTATTCAACTCATTCCCCTCATATTCCACCACTGCAGCTTTGTGTTTCCCTACCATATTCAGTCCTTCCAAGTTTCTAACAAAATTATGTTTAAATTACATTTTCTTGACAGCAGAAGGAGACAATAAACTTAATTCCTGTTCTGTTAATCTCTCCTCCATCCCTACTTTCCTCCTTAATGTTTTTTATATTTGCCCCATGCTGTCTTGAATGCCATTGTAGAGTCACTTTCTACCACACACTCAAATAGTTCATTGTATGGGTCAACAACCTTTTCTGTGAACAAAATACTTTTGGACACCCAGGGGCTAATTAATCCATACAGTCTGCTGGATGTCCCCACCTTCCTTTCTTCCTATTCAGAATGAATTCTTTACATCTTCCAGACATTATGCTGTATACCAATCACATTCCCCATCTCTTCTGGTCACAACTAAGAAAGATTCTTACTCCTGTAGCCACTGGTTATATCTATGATGATAGGAGGCATTGCCAGTCATGCCAGAAAAAGTAGGGCAGTGGATGCATAACTAGCTAGAATTTTGTAAAGAATTATATGTCATTTGTGTATAAAACTGATTTGTACAGATGCTAGTGTTTAAAAATGTATTTGTAAAGTTGCTTGTGTTAAAATGTATCAACAGTGTTTCCTGCTGGACTGAAAAGAAAAGCACATGCATTATTGTAACTGTTTAAATGTATATAATATTACAGTATATTGTGGAAGAGAACAGGTTAATCCACCTGACTTTGAAAAATATTCTTGAAATTAAATTAAATTACTTCATGGGTTAAGCCATAAAGATGTTATTCGACAGTTTTGAATGGAGCCAGAGACACAATGTCTGTGTTGGAGAATAGGTTGTAGCTCCTGTAAGAAGAGGGAATGGTTTTATGATTTTATGACTTCCAGCAGCTGTACCACAGCTGAGCAATTCTCTTGTTTGCTTTTTACTGACATATAGTTGCTAAAATCCTGGCAGCTTCTCGTGTTGGTGATAGCATGAGAAACAGAGTCAGATGACCAGATGTGTGTGATGTCATTCTGTAAGCCAGAAGTAATATTTAGATATTAGTAAGAGATTGCTCTCAGCATTCTGAATTATGTCTTGGATCTGATAACAAGGACTGCTCACCCACATTATCATGCCTTGCTCTATTCAATAAGTAGGAACAATAGTTCTTTTAGTCAATCAGGAATATATAGTGAGATTAGCTAAATACTCTTTTTCTATAACTGTGTGAAACTTTCCATCTGTGATATTTTTAATATTTCCTGTAACTGAAACTCTGATGTTTACTGTAAATATATATTTAGTATTTTTATGTTCTATGTTTTATTATTTATTATTAAATATATTTAAACCTTTCATTGTGGCTGGTCTTTTTTAGAAAATCTTTAAATGTTGAGAGCATTTGTACATACAGTAGACTCACTCTTATCTGGTCTCACTTTAACCAGACTCTGTTTTAACCAGCTGTAGCAACAGACAGAGAAGAATAACACTTCCACGTCCTCTGTGCACACAGAATATCTCGGCTTATCATTTTACTCTTAAAATGTTAAAATATTGAAACAAAAATGAACTTGCAAGTTCATTTTTGTTTCAGTATTTTAACATTTTAAGAGTACAACGATAAGCCGAGACATTCTGAAGTGCCAGGTTGAGAGCCATTTCATGACAGCACACAATTCTGATCCTTATTCCCTTAGGGGTTGTGTCCTGGAAAAACTGCAAGTTGGTATAGGTGAATGTGTGTCTTTATTTAAACCTTTCATTGTGGCTGGTCTTTTTTAGAAAATCTTTAAATGTTGAGAGCATTTGTACATACAGTAGACTCACTCTTATCTGGTCTCACTTTAACCAGACTCTGTTTTAACCAGCTGTAGCAACAGACAGAGAAGAATAACACTTCCACGTCCTCTGTGCACACAGAATATCTCGGCTTATCATTTTACTCTTAAAATGTTAAAATATTGAAACAAAAATAAACTTGCAAGTTCATTTTTGTTTCAGTATTTTAACATTTTAAGAGTACAACGATAAGCCGAGACATTCTGAAGTGCCAGGTTGGGAGCCATTTCATGACAGCACGCAATTCTGATCCTTATTCCCTTAGGGGTTGTGTCCTGGAAAAACTGCAAGTTGGTATAGGTGAATGTGTGTCTTTAAAAAACAAACTTTTAAAAAAAGAAACCTTCTTGATTTTAAAGTATGGTACTTTGCAGCCTCAGGGACTCAACAAGGAATGTAATTGGAAGTATGCGATTTAAACTGTATGCTTAGTTGATTGATTATCTTGTGCAATATGCTGTATTTAAGTAAAGAGTGATTTTTAGTGCTTTTACTCTTGGAAGGCTGTGCAAGCCGAGGCGCTAAGTGTTTCATTAAATTTGCCTACTTCCTGGATAGGTGGTCTTGGTGGTATTTTATGATAACAGTAACTTATTGTAAAGCTTTTTCTGATTAACCAGCCATCCATTTATCCAACCTAAGGTCCGGTCTCAGCAAGACCGGATAAGAGGGAGTTTACTGTATTTATTTGGTGATAACTCTGGCCACTCCTGAAAGCCTGGCTCTTTGGTCTACATTACCATTGTTGTTAATTTAATTAAGTATAACTGGATACCCTTTTAAGAGCCTTACAGTAACTTACTGGTGGCAGTGAATCTACCTTATAGTCTGTGCAAAGTTGGTAGAGCTGGTAATCTGTGCCAGCCTTTCCCAGGTGTGTGTGTATGTGTGTGTGTGTGTGTGAAAATTAAATCTCAAGGAGTATGTGTGCCAGCTACTTGGGCAGGGATGCCAAGCACTGATTTCACAGATAGAGTGGTGGTGGACTTGGCTTGGGCACTTGGCTGAGGACTTAACTCTGAAGCTGTGGCAGTGGGAAGCCTTACTGGGGACTTGGGGAGAGACAGAGAGAGAAACACAGACCCCGGGCTTAGTGTGTTCCCTGTGTGCTCTTAAGGGAAATTGTGCTTGATGCAGAGAGGTCTGCATCTGGAAATACTGAGTGTATCCATATATATTCCAAGTGAACGTCCCTCTCCAGTGTCAGTGGTGAGGATCCAGGCTCCTTGATTACTGGCTCAGAATGAGGATGTTACAATATCCATTTTTTCTATCCTACAAATCTTTTTGGTAGCTTTTCTCTGGATTCCTTCCAGCAGCCTGCTGCCCATTTCTTTATATATAGCCATATACAATACTCAATGTCTGGTCTGACCATGGCTCTGCAGAGTATTTCTGCATCTGGAAACTATCCCTCTTGAGATGCACTCCAGAATTATAGTTGCTGCTGCCACTGCCCTCCTAGTACTGCAACCCAATTGTAATCAGAGCCCTCCTCATTGTTCTCTTGCACTATTGCCATCAATTCCTCTCTCCCTAAGAGCTGATATTTTATATCAGGGCTGTTGTGGCCCAGACATAGCACTCTGCATTTGTTTGCATTGAACGTCATCTACTTCCTTTCTGCCCATTTATTCAGCCTCTTAAAATCCTTCACTAAACTCTTCCTGTCCTCCTCCACCATTGCACCTGGCTTTGTGTCATTAGTAGAGATTGATTTCCTTCACTATTGCACCTAGCGTTGTGTCATTAGTAGGAGTTGATCTCCTCCACTATTGCACCTAGCTTTGTGTCATTTGTAGAGGTTGATCTCCTCCACTATTGCACCTAGCTTTGTGTCATTTGTAGAGGTTGATCCTATTGTCTGTTCCCTTATGTATATAAAGAAAACCAAAGCAGAATAAACCTTGAGGGGCATAAATGTAATCCAATGTATAAGATAAAAGTATGCCCAAAAAGCAGCCAAGCAAACACCAAATGATCAGTCATTAATGGCACCCCTCTCATTAGTTTCTTTTCTGAAGACTGAAGCAAAAGTATTAATTTTAGTGCCTCTACTTTTTTCTCATGGTCCAAGACCTCAGTCAGTTTCAGCCCCTCTCTATCACTGACTCTCCCCATTTATTCCTGATAGATTCAGATTTCCCATGAGAATTACCCTGTTCTACCCAGACCACTTCTCTATTCTGTTCCCCAGTCTCTCATCTTGCTAATGTTGCTGTGTCTGGAGGATGGTCCACTCTGTCAGTCCGCTATTTCTTCATGTTCATGTAAATTAACTTTCAAGGCACTTAATCTGTCTTCTGACCCTAGCTGCAGTCTAGCCTATTCTGTGTTTAGTACTCCTCTTCCTCTCTGACTTCACTTCTGATTCTCTCCTTTATAATAAATTGTTTCTTCACCCCATTTCTCTCTTCTGTCACATTCCCAAACATCTTATACCTAGGCGCCTTCAAGTACCCACCTCCTTAACACTAACATCACTACTTTGCAGCTTCCCCGTCTTCCTACTTATACTATAAATCTACCCAGCCACACTCTGAGTCACTTTTGTTTGTTCCAGTGCTATACTTCCACATCTTTTTATGTGCCTAAATACCTACCCACTCTTCTGCTTCTGTCAGTCTCTCTCCCCACTATGATCTTAGTTTAAAAGACAATCATTGAGTGTACTTTTTCAACCCAGCAGCAGACATTGCTGTCTTCTCTGAAATAAGATGGAGAATGTTCCTTGCACATTGCTGGTCCCTCTGCCAGGTCTCCCCAAGTCCTCTACTAGTCCTATACCTTTCTTCCTTGACCATTGTTACAAACAGTTATTATACTCCCTACGCCTCTCATTCACCTGTGTGATGGTTGCTAAGATTGGTAAAAATTCTGAGAATGTTACCACCAGTCATGTCTGTGGGCATCTGTGCCACCTCCCTGGTCCTGATTGTTACCACCTCAGTTGTTTCCTATGGCAGATGATTGATGCCAACGTGCATCAAAATATGCATCCATGCTTCCCAGTTGGTGAACACCTTGAACATCTGCTTTCATTTCTTAAGTTTAAATGTCAGCAAATGCTTCACTGAAATTTGGTATCATCTTTATTGCTTGCATGGATGCCCAAGCTCCTTTGTGACTGAGTCTGTAATCACCAAATCTCTCTTGTTTGTACCCACACTGGCTCCCTTCTCTTGCTTCCTGACCCATTTCACTGAATTTCCTCCTGAAGCCAATGCTCTCTGTTTTCTCACTGACATTACTGGATGCCTTCCTCTCTGTGCCATGTATAATCCCTTCGCTATCTCTCATGTGACCTACTTACAAGACTTCTCTACTGTTCTGTATCTTTTTCCCCCGTCTCTCCCACATGGCTGAATGCCCTACCCTGTCCATTTCCCCCCTGCTCACCTTGTGCTGCTGACTCCTGCATGGATACTTTTGACTCTGTCTCCTCCTTATCACTTGTCACTGTTCTTCCACCTGGCATCCTTCTCCTTTCCTTCTTTTTGTGGCTGCATCTTCCACTTTTCCCTTCATCCTTCTCTATTATGTGCATCCCCACTTGCCAGTGCTTCCCTGACAACCTCTACCTATGTCTTTTTGTAATGACCATTTATGCTCCATAACCTTTACCACCCATTCCTGTCTTTAGCATCTAGTTGCCTGCCAGTTTCTTATCTCATTGTGTCATTTCTTGCCTAAGCAACCATTTCAGGTCCCAATCTATACATTCTTGCATGAGTATCCCTTTTGCTAGCATCTCTGCTATATTTTTCTATAAAGCTCCCCATTTTTCTACAGACCCTCAGATTCTCTGTCATCCCACACAGAGACAAACACTAGCTCCACGTCCTACGTCCTGTGCACCTCACAAAATTTGCCCTCACTCCCATTCTCCATCCATTGGTACTCCTTTTATGTCCAATTCTTGGATATCTCACTTTTTATCTTTATTTTTATACCTGTCTAGGTCTGTCAAGATTTCTTCCATGACCTGATAAATAAATGACAGGAAAGTGACAAACTGAAAGTCTGTTGAGCCTCTCCTCATATTCCAGCCTCTTTAACTCTCAAAAGTCTTGTTTCCTACTGCTACACCTTAAGCCCAACTGCATTATATTGTAAGAAACATTTTAATTTAAGCTTTTTGGCACCAGATAACTGCTTCCTTTGAATGTACTTAATTGTTTTTGTACTTTGTTACATTTACAATATTATTTCATTTGTCTACATTTTTACTTTCTCGGCATGGCTAATAACTATCCCTAAGATTCAGAAAGCCTTTCCACAGTTCAAAAGCTTTAATCCCAAAGGTTTCTGCATCTTGATTAGCCTTTTTGATTCAAGGGCTGCTGTTGCATCACTATGATTTTCCCCTGGTGGCAGCCATAGCTTGGAAACTGCATGCTAATGTGACAGTCTGGGGGAGCAGCTAATGCTAAATATCCATGTGGTCTCCCCCAGAAATGGCTATGGTTCTGGACTGTCTCAACATCCATTCATTGCTATGAGAGTAGTCATGGTACAGGTAAATCTAGTGTGTGTGTGTGTGTGTGTGTGTGTGTGTGTGTGTGTGTGTGTGTGAAGGGAGGATGTCTGGAAATGTGTGTGTGTGTTTGCATGTGTCTGGATAGTCACACTAGTGCCATCTTTGTAACTTTTGTGTTTATGCTTGTATGTGTGTGTGTTTGTTGGTATCTGTGTGTACACATGTGGATGTTTGTTTGAGCATTAGTGCAGGTGTGCTAGTGAATGTTTCTCTGAGTGTAAGTGAGTGTGTGTGGTCTTGTTTATAGATTCTGGGATATCAGTGTGCATATGTGTGTGGGGGAGATGTCTAGGAATGTGTGTGTTTGTGTTTGAGTATGTAAATGTAGTATGGGTGCCTATGTTACTGCAATGTGTGGGCTTATAGGGAGAACACTAGTGAGGGCAGGCCTGATAGACCAGCATTCGATTCAAAGACAAGCCGATGGAATGCTAATGAGGTGTTTCTGTGCAGCTTTACCATGTCTCTGAATGAGAGAGTCTCTGCCATGATAATTGCTAAACCGATACTGACCAATTAACTGAAGCAGAGTGGATTTTTCTAAGTCCACCCTCTTATCCCCAAAAGTACACCAGCAAAGTATGCATTACTTCAGTTGAGCACTCAGTTTTCTATATACTGCTGTTGAAGTTGTATAAAAAAGACAATCCTCTTATGATAACTTCCATTCTTAAAGAGATATGTCACCATATCCTACATACTCTTTTCTCTAAAAATTAAGGCATTACTCAAATATAATGAAAAAAAGTTATAATATAATATATAATTGTTTCAAAATACTACACTACTTGAGTATTCAGAATCAATCAACACTTCTGTGTAGCCCTAAATACTGAGAGCTGGTGATTTTATTCCTTCTACTTATTTATTATTTTTATTTTATTTTACTTTGAATTTCAGATTTTCATGGAATGTGGTTAGATTTACATCTCAAATACCATACTTTTGCAGATAAGTGCAAAAACAAGTGGATGACGTACATAACTAGCCACTTTCACCACTGTGTGAAAATAAAAAAAGGAATACCTTGCAAACCTGCTGCTTTCTTAATGTTGTGTAGTGCTGAATGTGTTTTACATTAATTGTGTGTGCACAAATCTCTGTTGTGCTATTATGTTGTACACTTTTCAGATTTTGCATTATGCTACTTTATTTATTTGTTTGCTGTAAGTCCTGGTTTGTGGTTTAACTGAGTCCTTTGTGAATCAGTTCACTACTCAGGCCAACAAATTTAATAATATATAACACAAGACAACACAAGTTCTTCTTTACACTATGCATAGTCTGAATATTTCTGAGGCTTTTTGATGGGTTTTCCATGTCTCAGGGTGGGGATAACTACTGATAGTCATTATTTTGAAAGTTTTCTGGTTCTGAATCTTTTAAACACAATATATTGCTGGGGAACTTAATTTCATTGAGTTTGAACATGATTATCAACATTTTCTGAATGTTGTTGTTTCTGCACAACAGAGGTAACATCCCAGCTGTTTATTCTCTGATAAGATCGAAACATCTGAAACCAGTTGAAATTTTCAGGTTTGTTCTGGAAGGTATGATGTTCTTCATGTTTCACTGTTGCGGTCATCACATTTGGGTTATCTGCTTGCAGTAGCCCTCAGACGGCCTGATTATCAAAGTCTTGGGTCCTGCATCAGTTGCTGTCTCATCTTCCATCACGTCAGGTAGTCAGGGGTATAAAGCATGCAGCCGACGCCATTACATAAGTCTTTCTTGCTGTGCGGTGCTCGAAGCAGAAGCAGTTCGCAAGTGCAGGTCGGCCGACTACTGAAATTTTCATTTTCGAGTTTCAGAACCGAAGTCTTCAACTAAAGCTAAGTACCCCATTGGGGAAACTTTTTCTTGCTCTAAACCGATGTCAGTAAAAGTCAATAATTGTATTTCCTGTGGAAAGCAAATACCTCATAAAGATTTTCATTCGTACTGTATTCCTTGCCTAGGCCCTGACCACAACGTACCTCGCTGTCAGTTTTGTGCCTTTTTTAAACCACAAACTATTCGTTGATACATTTTCGCTTCTAAATATTTTGGTACTCGGTTAAATTATCTAGATATATCTTTGGTAAGCTACCCGACTACCAACATTCTGAAAAAATGCAAAGATAAAGACAGAGGCAGGCTGCCTAGGTCCAAAGCTGCTGATGACGCTTCTCCTAAGCTTGTTGCCAGTTTGCTGGTACTCAGTGAGATGCTTTCGCAGCCCCTGATACCCCGCTACTTCAGATTCACAGGCCTCTACTGAGACCCATTCGTAGTCCGGTATGCCGCGAGATGCTTCAACTGTGGAACCTGCGGATGTCTCTACCTTGGATGGGTCCGGAGCCACTGTGCATGCACCGGCTTCTGAGGGTGTATTCAGGCCTACTGACTTGCATATTAAACTGACGCCATCTTCTTCTTCTAGGCCTAAAACTCGAAACATGCCTAGGAAACTGACGCCCAGACCACATGGTCAGGCCTCTATGCCTAAAAAATAAATGATAAGAATGGCTGAAGACCTTATTACTTTAATCAGGGGAAGCCAACCATCCCCCTTTAAGAGACCTAGGACTGAATTTGCTTATGATACTTCTGACCAGGATTCTGAAATTTTTGTCTCCTCTGATGACCAGGATTTACCCTTATCTACCTATGAGGATTCTGATGTAGAGGACTATATTCCCTCTGCTTCTCCCCCAGAGGATTTTTCTTTTGGCAAAACCTTGCATACTCTTAGGGAGCATTTTCACTGGGAAAGCCAGGATTACTCTGATTCTAAAAAGAGGCTTAGAGATTTCTTACTCCTGACCCAACACAGGCCTTTAGCTATCCCTCCTGTGCTGGACATTGTTGACGATGCCTTTTCAGAATCTAGCTTGGCCCCTGACTCTTTACCTCCTGCTCCCAGAAAACCTGATAGATATTACAGGGTTCCTGATTCTCACAAGTTTCTTTTTAAAAATCCTACTGCGGATCCTGAGACCATTTCACAGCGACCTAAGGGCATTAAGGCTACTACTGCCAAAAATCCTACCCCCTCTGATAGAGATTCCAGGGCCCTGGATAGATGGGGTAAGAAGGTATATATTTCTGCAACCTTGGCCATCAGGGCCTTAAATTGCCAGTTTCATATGTTAAAGTATCAGCAGCATATTATTGGATTGGTTAAACAGAAAATGATGTTGATTCCTGATTGTGCTGAAAATAAGGATTTACAGGATTTAATGCATTCTGCTGAACAGGTTGGAAAGCACTTTGCAATGTGGTTTTGATTCACTAGAGGCATCTTGTAGGGCTGCTGTCACTGGGTCTGTACTTAGAAGACATGCTTGGCTTAAGGAGCAATCTTTGCCAGATCATGTTAAAACTAAATTGTTGGATGCTCCCTTAAATCAGGACCACCTGTTTGGTGACAAAGCAGAAGAAGTTGTTAAAAAGATGGAGGAAAAAGCTAAATTTATGCAAACTGATTTCTTACAAGTCCAGCCTCCTAGATTTAGTAGGCATTGGCCGTCAAAAAAATTGGTCCTTTCCTGCATCTTCCAGGCCTTCTCAGTTCAAATCCAGAACCAGCAGAACACCCAGGCTTCAGTCTCAGAGTACGCACAGGACTAAGCAGTGGGGGACTCCCACTTCCAAATCAGGGAGTAGTAAGATTCCCCCCTATGGTAAGCTGTCTCAATGACTTAACTTTAAAACTTCCAAGCACTTCTCAACTGAGTGCTCCTTTAGGGGGAAAGATTGCTTTGCAAGCAAAAAACTGGGATCTCATTACCCAGGACAAATGGGTTTTAAAATAGTTTCCCAAGGATACAGATTTCACTTCCACATGTTACCAACCCCAAATGGTTGGCTAGATCTACCCCCCAAATCAGTGGGCAGAGGCTCAAAAGCAAGTACTCTCTTAAGATTAAAGGCTATTCAGACTGTACCAGAAGAGGAAAAGGGACAAGGTTTCTACTCAAGACTTTTCCTGATACCCAGAAAAGACAATTCATGGCATCCTATCCTGGACCTGTCTATCCTAAACAACTTTTTGGTGATTCCAAAATTCAAGATGCTAACTCTTCACCAGTTGCTTACCATGATAGGCATAGATGCCTGGTTGGCAACACTGGATTTAAAGGAAGTCTACCTGCACATCCCAATCAGAGAATCTTGCAGAAAATACCTATGCTTCAAAGCAGACTGCATGCACTATCAGTTCTCTGCACTGCCCTTTGGCTTATCTACTGTGCCCAGGATATTCACAACGTGCCTAGCTCCAGTCATTGCATTTTGAAGGCAAAGAAATATTCAAATATACCCATACCTGGACGATTGTCTAATTCAGGCAGAAAGCCAGGACATACTTCTGAATCATCTGGCATTTGTACAAAAGGTGTTAACTTGTCTGGGGTACACTATAAATGAAAATAAATCACATCTGGTACCCTGTCAACAAATTATATTCCTGGGAGCAAGCTTGAACACAATTTCCCAGATGGCTTTCCTCACGCCAGAGAAACAAATACATTTAACAACTTACTTCAAACTGGTGGCCACAAAAAAACTGCTATTTGCAAGGCAAATACTACAAGCCTTGGGGTTCATGGCCTCGTGCATTCTACTAATTCCATATGCAAGACTGTATATGAGGAAACTACAATGGTATTTAAAAAGCCTATGGTGTCAACATTCTCAGGATCTAGAAGCAATGATTCCTATCATACCTTGCCTACGGTTAGAATTCCTTTGGTGGGAATAGGCCTGCCACCAGAACAAGGAACTACCATTCACTCTACCCCCTGCCACCCAAACCCTAACAACAGACGCATCAGACTATGCATGGGGGGGGTTCACCTAGCAGGGAAGTGCATTCAGGGCAAATGGAACCCAAGTCAAATGCACCTGCATATCAATCAAAAAGAAATGTTAGCTGTACAGAATGCTCTGACAGCCTTCAAGGACCACTTTTTTCCAGGACAATTAATGGTAAAGATGGACAACACCACTGTTATGTGGTACATAAACAAGCAGGGGGGTACCCATTCTTACCCACCTCTGCAGACTAGCTATGGCTCTGTGGAACACAGCCTTGAGCTACCAAGTGCATCTACTGGCTCAATTCCTGCCAGGAAAGCTAAATACACTGGCAGACAAACTAAGCAGAAATCTCATGGACCCACATGAGTGGAAACTGGAACCAAAGATTTTCAACATGTTGATCAACAAATGGGGGGTCCCAGATATAGACCTGTTTGCCTCCCCCCAGAACTACCAATTGGGCAAATTCTGCACAAGGACTCCCCACAAACAAGCTTGGAAAGTGAATGCTCTCTCCTTCAGCTGGAAAAATCTATCAGTTTATACCTTTCCACCTCTGCCTCTCCTCTCCAAAGTGCTACTAAAGAACAGGACAAACCAAGGATGATACTGATTGCATCAGACTGGCCATGCCAACACTGGTACTTCCTCTTGCGCAGTGTGTCACAGATGGCTCCATGGCACCTACCTCAGACCCCTACCCTTTTGTCTCAGCAGGAGAGCCAGATTCTCCACCCCCAGCTTCAAACCCTGAACCTGGCAGCCTGGCTAATTACCTAATCTCTCCATTTCCATCCCTAAGTAAACAAGTGTTGGATGTCATTTTGGAGGCAAGAAGGCGTAGTACTAGAAAATCTTATGCTGAAAAATGGAAATTATTCTGTGCCTGGAACCAAACTCAAGGGATGGCCACAGCAGCACCCAATTTACCTCAGATTCTTCAATACTTAACTGAGATGCTTCACAAGGGCCTTTCCTTTTCCTCCATCAAAATTCACGCCTCAGCCATTTCAGCCCATTACAACACAGAACCACCCCTCTTTTCTCACCCACTGCTAAAGCAGTTCCTCAGAGGGGCCAAAAACTTAAGACCACCTAGGAGAGCCCAAACTCCAGCCTGGGACCTTAATTTTGTATTGGAAAAACTCACTCTTCCTCCTTTTGAGCCAGCTGCAACTGCAGAGGTAAAATTCCATTCTTGGAAAACAGCTTTCCTTTTAGCAATCACTTCAGCAAGAAGGGTATCTGAATTATAGGCCCTTATGGCAGTGGAGCCTTTCATCATCTTTCATGCGGACAGGGTGTCACTCAGGACCAGTCCCTCTTTCTTGCCCAAGGTGGTATCCAGTGTGGCTCTTAATCAGCCCATTCATTTGCCAACCTTCTTTTTTAATCCACAGAACAAAGGGGAACAGATACTGCACTCCTTAGATGTGCCCAGACAACTTAGATTTTACTTGGACAGCACTAAACTTCAAAGGAAATCTGAACAGCTGTTAGTGGCATTTGCTGCAGGGGCACAGGGGAAGGGTATTTAAAAGCAAACCATTTCTAAATGGATAGGCCATTGCATTCATTTCTGCTATAAGCACCATGAAAAACCTATCCCACAGGGGATTAGACCCCATTCAACCAGGGCTGCATCTACCTCTACAGCATTTCTCAGAGGTGTCCCTACCAAAGACATCCTAGACGCTGCTACCTGGAGTTCTGTACATACTTTCACCAAGCATTACCATTTGCCAATTTTCTCTAAATCCAGAGCTGGCTTTGCCACTGCAGTCTTGCAGGGCCTTATAGCTGGTCCTAATGCTATCTAAATTCCTCCTCCCATCCTTAGCTTTGGGAATCTACCCAAATGTGATGACTGCAACCATGAAACATGAGAACACAGTACAGTTGTGTGCACTTACCATAAAGGTAGATGCCCAAGTGTATTCACTGTTGCAGTCCTGGTTACCCTCCCTCCAGCCCCCTGACTTCTTTTGGCTATACCTCTATTCTCCTCTACTATACTTAAAAGCTTTTTGGTGTATTTGCTTTTTTGTTGGGGGTATAACCTTGTATATTTATATTTAATTGCTTCCCATTAAGGGGGGGCACCTGACATCTGGGGCAAGAAAAACTGATGTAATGGCGTCAGCTGCATGCTTTATACCCCTGACTACCTGACGTCATGGAAGATGAGACAGCAACCAACGCAGGACCCAAGAATTTGATAATCAGGCTGACTGAGGGCTACTACAAGCAGATAACCCAAATGTGATGACTGCAACAGTGAATACACTCGAACATCTACATTTACGGTAAGTGTACACAACTATACTTTCCTTACACTCCTCACTTTGCATCTTGTAAATATGTCAACGGTTCATTTTATATGCTTGTGAATATCAACCCTCAAGACAGTATGACACTAGCTGTACTGGTTAGCCAGTCACAGTTGTGTCCAGCTGGCCAATCTGCATACTTTTGGAATTTAAGTATTTACCCTATGTTTTACTAATGTTTGCAGCTCCAGAATGCATGAAAACACAAACACTGCTGTCCTCATCCAAAACTGGAATACCTATTTAATGCCCTACCAATATCCATTTACTTGACTGTCTCTTCCCAATATACCTCTCAACTTCTTACTGCAAGAATTCAGGACAAAAGCCAAAAATAATGTGAGGGGCAAAAGCCCAAAATCAGGGTAAGATTTTAAATATTGCACTTAGAAAGTTGCTAGAATAACAAGTTTTGCATTAGCATGCATTTTCTGAAACATATGGAGCCTGAAAGAGCCTGAAACTTAAATACCTGTCATTATTTCTGACTTCAGTCCTCAATAATTTGCCAGAATATCCCAAATGTTATGAGGAGCAGACCAAAATATGAAGTAAAACTCTGGATGTTCTGTGAAATGCAGAACAGTTGAGAAGTATGCTCCCCAAGTAACCTTAAATGCTGTTCAGAGCTGTTGGTATGCATATTATTTTCTTCTTTGCTTTTACAGAGAACACAGAGATCTGGATTTAATTTAAAACCTTTATTTCAAAATTTACAGCAAAAATATTGACAACCATTTGCTATTAACAAAACAGAACATTTCATACTGAAAAACAGACAGCATCTGCAGCAGTAAAACTTCTCATTCCTCGAAACTCACATTTATTGAAAATACATCTGTCAAGCCATTAAAGTACAGGCTTGAGTAGAGTATTTTTCACCATTTTTGTCTTATGCAGTGGTCAGGATGATGAGACTTTTTTTGTGTTTGCACATATATGTGTGTGTGTGTGTGGGGGGGGGGGGGAGTGTAAAGACAGGAGTAAATGTCAGACTTTTTGTCATACTTAATATCATCTCAATAAGAATTTTGATATAATATTAATGTATAATTATTATAATGCCTATTCTTTTCTTGAGAAGCATCTTTTTTGCACAATATAAACTTAGATACATTGGAAATGTTTAAAGGGTCCCACTTTGCTACACATAATTAAAGATTCTCCGGTATGGAGTTTAGGCATTTGAATGACATTCATAAATAAGATGAGTTTGTCTTTTCAGGACAGGTAATTGTTACTTATTCTTCTTCTCTGGTTGCTCCACCTTGATAATAAGCTGCATAGCCTAGAAGGGTAATATTCTGGACTTGTGCATATAGTTTTAGCAATGTTTTGCAAATGGTTAGCTTCTCAAGAGAGGAGAGAAGACAGAAGAGACAATAAAAAAAATAAGGAAATTAAGAGAGAGAGAGAGAGGGGCAGAGAGACTGATGGACAGACAAAGAGAGAGAGAGGCAGACAAAGAATCAGACAGAAACAGATTGGAGGCAATGACTAGGATATAATATAGAGAGACTTGCTGGTTAAACTAGCACAGAACTATAGCAGTAGCATATAGAGAAAGAAGTCAGCAAATATCTGGAATAAGGGACCTCATTCTGCAATTTGAAGAGACGGGAAGAAAGGAAACTTGCAGACCTCTCAACTGTTCCTGTTTTGGAGAACCATACCTATTTTCAGGCCTGATTTACCCCTGCACATGGTCACCTATGTTTGGAGGTTATGTCCCTATTTTCAGCCTTGATTTACTGCTATACACAAATTTCTGAATCCCCCTCGTCAGATGTGATTTTTGAAGCTGTTGAGTACATACAAAACCCCACTACATGACTAACATACTAGCTGCACCAGAAGTTTTAAGAAAGATGACACACATCTTACAGCTCCTTTTTTCATGTGGTAGAATTTTGCAATCCAGTTCAATAAATCTACAGATTTTACACTGACTCTTTGATAATGTGCTTATATTTTCCACATTTTTATCACTCTCTTTTTTTTAAAATGTGGTTTTGAGTAGTATCCCACATTCCTAGTGGAAGCAGGAAGACTTATGAATTATTTGGTATTCAGAGTATATGCTAATTAAATGTCCAGATTTCTGGCTGATGTACCTGTTTCTCAAAGTCCTTGTAACTATTTCATGTTGGGAGGTATGGAAACTTGTCAAATGATAAAAGAGCAATGAATAAACAGAAGATGGAATAGGGAAAGAAACTAAAGAATAGAAAGTTGTAAGACTGCAAACAAACTCATGGATATAGGCATGAACCCCTATGATACACATAGGATAGCCAGCTGACTCTCAATAGGACCCAGGAAATTAGCATAGGAGAGACTACCTTCACAAAGAGGCCAGTCATTAATGCAGCCCCTCTGAGCTCTGTGCTGCTCCTTTTTGGCATCTACTTCTCAGAATTCAAGACCAATGTCAAGGGCCTCTCTGGCTGACCAAGTTGGCAGATGATTGCAAACTAGGAGCAGTCATAGAATCTGCCTCATGAAAATAACATCCTACAGGAAAGACTAACATAGACAAATGACTGTTGCCAAAGCCACGTCTTAAAACTTAGTGCCACAACATGCTAATAGTACCCTTTCAGAAGTCAGCCACCCTAAGAAATTACCTAATCTATAACACACCCATAAAAGTAGAACCAGTAGTCAGGGATTTGGGTACGTATGTAGATAGTAACCAGGCTTTCACTCAGCATGTGTCTGAGGTGTAAGGAAATCATTAAATCATGCTCAATTTATAAGCAAGGGCATGGCATCTATGTTCAAGGAAGTCATTGTTCTGCTGTATTTGTTCCTCATCAGGCTGATCATTGAGTACAATGCCCCCTTCAGTATGCAACTGATCAGGCACATGTAACAACTGGAATGTCCACTGATGCTTCTCACAAAAAGAATGCAGGGCATAAAGAGCATATCCTGTGCAGATTGCCTCAAAGCCCCAGCTCTACACATTTTTCTTACAGACTGTTGAAAGGTGATCTATGCCTGGCATACGAGGCATCTTTGCATCTCACGCTGATGGACCATTTGCATATCCACAAAATGAATTGCTTCAGAATTACTGGTTTGAGGGATTTAACCTTTGTGACATAAATAAGACTTGTTGGAGAGACAGGTATGTGCCTCAGAGAATTCCCCTTCCTTGGAACTGGCTTCACATCCATGTGAAGCTGAACTCTTCCCTAACACTATTCAGCAGAAACTTGGAACTGTGGAAGAGAAATTGGAAATACATCCCAGGTGTAGCACCTACATCTTTAATGGACAGTGACAACCTATAAATTTTGCCCTCACTTACATATGCCCCTTAGAATAACTTCTAAGGCACATAAACTTGTAGGGTCCCTATCAGTTAATCGAATACACTATTCCGCGAACACCTCTTCGTCGAACCCAATTCAATGAAATTTTATTCTGTCGAATCATCGTTTTATCAAAGTTTTTCCCAGGGAGAAATGGTATTTCTGGATGGAAAATTCAAAATGGCTGATTATCAAATATCCATTTATTTGAAAAATGGAAATAATTAATGTGTTATTTGGACTGGAAAAAAACTAGAAATGAGAATGGTTGTCTACAGTCTGTTTTCAAGTTAATTTCCTTTCCAGATGCACTCCTGATGTCAAATCTATGAGTGGGTTGAAAACAAAACAGTGACTTTGACTTTTTTATCCTGTACTTTTACTGTTGGCTCAGATTTTCCTTACGACTGCTCCCACAAAATGAAGTCAAGTTAGGTATTGTGATAATTTACATACACATGCAGTGTGTTCTGGGTAATCAAAAGCACCATACGTCTTTACAGCAACAGTTATTTATTCACATTATGGTTTCACGAATAGAGTATTAAATGTGTTAATTTTTCAAGGAAGAGCATTCCACCTGTGAGAAATAGCTGACAAATTGTTTCACTGGAATATAAGACTTCCTTATTGCTGCAGTTAGCATGGAAAGCAAAATGTAGGGCCATTTCAACAAAATATAACTTATGGAAAGAAATAGGACTGGATATTGAAAAGAAGGACGTGTATTAAATTAAGAGATGTTGGCTAAACTTAGGAGCTACAAGGGCAAGGTTTATATCTACCTACGTATAAATAAACCAGCAAACTGTATTCACAGTAACAGTGTTAAATGCCACAGACACTGAGGACTGGGATGTATAGTATATTTGTGATAGCTACATCTCTTCCAGAAGCCATGAAGTTAACACCGTTGCATAATTCTTCTGGTACTCAAATACTAGTACACTGTTTGAATTACTAAAATGCTTAAAATAAAATATTCAGATATCATTAATAAAACAAAAGGGTCTTTCTCCTGTGGCATGACTTTCCAATGGCACGGCAGCTGAAGAGTTTAAAGGCTGTGACCTTAAAAATACAAGGTACAAAATATGCCAGGTTTGTTTTGTTGATCCTGCGCTTTGATTACCATTTTATTTTAGATTTTTTGCTATTTTGTAATTTATTGAACATTATCAGTTTTCTTATTATATCACAGTGCCTTTAAAGTACTAATTCAGGAAAAAGGTTATATCTAGGAATATTCACTTTTCTTTTGTTGTGCATTATACTACTATAATGCTATGGCATCATACATGTCATATCATGCATATATAAATTTGTTACATTTCAAATCTTTGTTATATCAATAAAATTTTTGTTTAGGAAATCTGTTTTTCTATCTTTTGAAGAGCTATGCCACTTTTCTAGGAAAAATATTTTTTTAATAAACTTGTAATAACTATGGGCTAATATAAAACACTATAGCATTTTTTCACCATGATGTTTCAGTGGTGCGTAGTATGGGGACATTTTTGAAGTACCACCCTCATCTGTATATCATCTGCATTACAGAAATCTGCACATATACAAAATCTGTTTTTTTCAAGACATTCAGTCACTGTAATTATGTGGTTTGTAGCAGAAAAATAAAATATACATTGATGTAGCAAAGAAAGTTGAAGGGTGAAGGCTGTGCTGCTCTGCTATACATTTCAAATGATGGCAATGACACTGTATAATACAATTCAAATGAATTGTTTCTGCTTGTTAACCTTCAGAGCTATCAGAAGTCTGCATCTTTAAAACTTATTCAGCAAGCTCTCTCCAGTCTAAATTATTTGTATGCACGACATTCCAAGTAAATATTTGTGAAACCCATTTCAAAAAATGTTAACACTGGTGAAGCTTCTGTGCCCCAAAGGGATTATACAAATTTCCATGTCAAATATTTGAAGCAGAACACTTATATAGAAACAGTGTTTTTGTATTTTGATGCTATTCATTTCCATAAACCAGATTACTTTCTGAAATTACTTTCACACAGAGAACAGTTTCTATTGCATTCTATTCAGTGAGTTTTTCTGAAGAATGTGATGTGAATACAATTAAAGACAGCATATTCAGTGCCCAGATGTTCACATATCCAAGAAGAGAAAACTTAAGATTGTACCCTTTTGAAATAAATAAATAATAAAACTGACATTAATGTTCACATTGTTTGGTTTCATTTGGTAGGAGACTAGGCTGATTCATAAACCCAGCATTAATGCATGAAAATAAATGTAGCAATCCATACAGGCAGGCGTTTTGTAGGTTTAGGGAAGTAATAAACTATATGCTGGAAAGACAGATGGTCTTATTTGTCAATCAGCAAAAAATGCAAGTATAAATTTATTCTAAACAGTAACATGTAAAGAGAAATGTTGAAATACAAAAATAAATATTTATATACTAATGGCATCCTTCTCTGCATTGCAATTAGTGCACAGAAAAGCTGTGAAGACAATAATCACAACTACTATTAATTACCTCAGTGATACAATCTAATTTTTGTCATGCAAACAACTGTTTAAATTTATGTCAACATTGGTTTTATAAACAATTTTTAAAAAAACAATATAATCTATACCGTTCCTTTTTTAAAATCCCCCCTTTCTCAACTTAATTGTTCAGTTGAAGTGCAGATGGTAGTCGTATATTTTCACTACTTTATCACTTGCGGAAAGAATTGACAACAGATAATCTGAAGGGTGGAGTAAATAAATTTGGACAAGGTTTAATGTCATCTAACAAAAGTATCTTGTCAAACTCATACAGATCAATGTTTTTACAACAGAAAGGAGTATAAAACAACAAAGAAACATACTCGTTATTGATATGACAGAACAGCAAGACATGAAACCCATTTTGCAGTATCCTAGTTAGCACTGTTGTACAAGATAATTTCATCATATCTAATGTTATCTGAAATGTGGTAATATGTAAACCAGTTAGTAACACTGAAATAGACTAGAAGTCAGCAGTAAACATAATAACATGAAGTTCACTATGTGTGGGCTTCAGCCCTGATGGATGGAAATCTATAAAGCCTAGTAAGATCACAGACTATTCAAATAATACAATATAAAATGAACCCTCAGATATAATGAATACAACTACTACTACACAGCAGTGGCATGTAATGTGAACATGATAAAATTCTCCCATGAATAAATTGCCTGATTAAAGGTATTATATAGTTATGCTAGAATGAAAGTAATACTTATCTTCTGTGAATTGCTTCATCTTTCATTCCTTCTTTGTATGGTGCAACATAGTTTAAGTTTATGGTAAGGTCTTAAAATAACAAGTTTTCTTTTTCTGAGATATTCAAATACATTTAAATTAATCTAGAGAATCAGACAACACTGTCACAAACAACATTACTATATGGTGCTATCAAATGAAAATAAAACGGTGTTTATCTTAAGTAACTGTGTAGATGACACTGGTGTTTTCTGTACTTTATGCTAGAGGTTTTTTATTATTGTTATTGTTGTTACTATTGCAAGCAGTAGTGCTTTATGGTTAAAGTACTGCTCAGCAAATAATCTGTAGCTAGGATGCCTACATCTCAGTATTTCCAAGCTGACAATGAATTTATCATTATCATTTTGTATCTATTTGTTAAGTTGGTAAATCCTCTGGATAATGTATTCCTTTACTGGACAACCTAAGAGCACTGTCTGGTTAAGTCACTTACTCAGAGTGACACAGCTGGCAAATAAAAACAGGAATAATCAAACCATGTACCCTTGATTACAATAAGAAAATGAGAACAAACCTAAAGAAAAAAGGATGGATAGGGCAGGATGGAAAAAAAACTTGGATGGAAGATTCAGCGGGTTAAATTTAGTTGGCATATAAGGAGAAATTACTTTTCAGAAATAATAATGACTCCATGGTACTTCCTCCTACAGTCAATGATGGAGGGGACCACAATGGATAAAGTAGTTGAATGATGAGAGGAGAAGATCACACTGAAAGGTAAGCAGATGTAGAGGGACTAGTATTACAGCCAGTTGAACATGGTACATATCATCACAAATTCACCAGGAACCAAGGACATGGTACATATCATGTCATGGGGAGGAGCTTCATAGATAACATATAGACAAAGAGAAGTGGTCTAAACATCATGGAGTCTATCGAAAACTAGATTCTCTGGAACTATGAGGTACCTTACAGCATGATAATTGCTCTAACTGGTTCACTGGTATTCAAAGTTATAGGTCCCATCCCACTTTTTTTGAACTACAAAATATACCTACAATGAGCATGTATTGAATTACAATGTTCACCATAAGTTACTCTCTACTACGCTTGTCATGTCCTATTTGCATCAAATCAACTTTTTACATAGTAAATACCATTTTTAATAAGGCTCCCTTCTAGAATCTGGACTCATAATTGACAGTCACAGAATTATAAAAAAACTAACAAACTACAGAAAAATGAATACTGACAATTGTTGTTCTCCCGTAAATAAAGTTATCTTTTGCAGAGGGGCTTCTTCATCTCCCAGTGTGTGTGTGTGTGTGTGTGTGTGTGGGGGGGGTCTGCACTCTCACACTCCCACTTCTTATACAATCTAACTTTTGCCAGACCTCTGAAACACATTCATCTCACACTTAATATATGCCAGCCCCCATTTTCTCACATTCTTAGGTATAGGAATCATATGAAGTTTAAGCTTACTGAGTATTGCAACCATTATACTTTGCCAATTCCCACCTTGATTGTACATCCGTTCTTGAAGAGTACTATGTCAGTCATGCTCAGGGTAAACTTATGAGTACCCATCCAATTATTAATTTCCCATCGGAAGAAAGATAGTGTATCACACTGGTTATCTGCAGGGATCTATTCCAGAGGTGAAGGAGATGCTAAGTAATAAATTGGTCTCTCCACTTTGCTTTATTGATCTTCTGAAGCAGATTTAGATCTCATTTTCTCCTTTGAAGCTATCTTTTGCAAAGGCGACTTTGCCCTCTCACTATTCAGAAGAACTGTTGTGGAACTCCCCCTTATGTGTCTCAGAATTTAAAACTGTTGCCTTTTAATAATGATATTTAAGGTACTGGACTATCTTTTTTTAATGTGGATTATCTTCTAATTTACCTTTTAATAATGCTTTCTTCAGTTATTAGATTATCTTTTTAAATCTGGATGAGCCAATATAGCCGTCTGTTTTATTGAGTAGTCTAACATACCTATTGAATTTAACAGCACCTTTCAGACTGGCCTTTCCATCTTCTTTTTGAAAAAGTTCTTGTTGCAGTATAGCTTTATTTGGAGACACAACTTCAGGCGTTTCTCTCTGCAGCCCTTGAGTATCTCAGTATTTACAGTGTCTCTTCTCCTACAGCAGAATTGGATGTCACACTTATAGATGTTCTTCTTCCTGGACATTTGACCTTGACGTATTTGCCTTGTACAAATTTCTTTATCTTCTATACATCATACAATCTTCCGCACAAACTACATAGTATCTGAGCTCAGCTACTTTACAGACTACTTTAGCTAAAAGCTGTAGACTTTCCTATACCTTTTTAATTTGTCGTTGAGAATCTCCAATGTTTGGATAGTTCTCTCACTTTTCCATTAGCCTGAGGAGGCTGTGGCTGGACATTACATATATGGATTCCCCATCCTGTACAAATCTTCTGCATTCCTGACTTGTATAATGTGGCTCATTGTCTGTTATGAAAACATTAGGTATCTTTTGTCTCATGAGGGCAGACTTTAATGCACTAATTACACCTTCATATGTATGTGTGTGTGTGTGTGTGTGTGTGTGTGTGTGTGTGTGTGTGTGTGTGTGTGTGTGTGTGTGTGTGTGTGTGTTAGTCTGACCAAATTGTGGAACTAAAAGTAATAATCCACACATGCATGGCTTCTGAGCTGGCACAAATCTGCGGTCACAGTGTGCCATGAATTGTCTCAGCTGGGTGTTTTAGCATCACTTAATTTAGTTTGTTGTCACATGAGAGACTAACATTGCAGCCAGTTGAATGTAGTACATATCACTTTGGGGGGTACAGTAACAGATAACTTGTTTCATATGAGCTGACATTCTAGGCTAGCATATTATATATACTGCTCTTTCTTTGCAATTTGCTGTTCTCATGTGTGACTTTTACCATTAGATGAGGAAGCTAGGCACAGTTATTTTATGGACTTTGAACATCTCTCCTGGGACACAACTTATTATTTTCTTTTTTTTTTTTTTTAAAAAGGAAATGAAGCTGATTTTTTTTCTTACTGATTAGTTTTGCTCAGGTAATACTTTATTGTAATGCCTTTGAATAACTGCACCTCTAAGTTAATATATGTATACCTCTGAAATTAGTTTTCTTTTTTTTTTTATCGTTGCTAACAGTTGTATTCCCTAAATAATCTTTAGTTCTTCCTCTACAAGTTCCTTATATTTCGCTGGTAAATAGGCTCTGTTTAGTGTATCTACAGGGACCCAGTGATTCAAGTACGAACAGTGTTCAGCCTCACAGAGGGGCTCCCAATGGGAGAGGGTGCACACCAGAGTTCAGCTCTGAGCCCACTGCTATTCATATGGGTCTATATTAGATCAGCAAAGTGGCATTACAGCGAATGCCGTTTCGCCGACACATATAGTCTGAAATCTGAAAATAGAGAAGGCTCAGGTCAGTGATTTTTTTTCCCAGGGAAAAAAAATTGCTTGACCTGAGCCGTGACATTGCCCTTTACCCCACTGTATGAATTATACAGAGTTATTTTCATGATTTCATTATAATTTGCAAGTGTGTCTTTGTCTATCTAGTGATCTGTATATACCCACAGACAATTAAATGGATTCTAGACACAGAAGTCTCAGCAAAGCAAGCTGAAAGTATTGTAAGTAGTAAATAGGAAAAGAAGTATAGGCTGTGGTCAGTATGCGCTCTGGTCTAAAATGCCAAATTCCATGAACATCCTATGGTTTTCTAACACTCACACAGTCCAGATTTGAGACTTTACCTGTATTTCCCAAGAAAAGTAAAACGCAGGTAACCTGCTGGTCAATGAAGATTAAATGTTTGAGCTTCATTTGCCCCAGGATTAACCCTTTGACTAGTGGAGTTCCTCCACAGGAATCACTGTTGGCAAGTTGGGCGGCAGTGATGCCCATTTTAGGGGAATTTCCCCTCTTTTTGAATTGGTGTAACCATGGAGTTGGTATATATAATTTGGGGTGGGGGTGCAGGGGGCTTGTGACTCTGCAAAAATCACTAAAGTGTTTTTTTGTCTCTCTCTTTTTTTTTTTTTTGTGAATGCAGTTTGGGGGTTCTAATCCTCTGTTCATTAGCTTTCATTCCCTCTTAGTAGAAGCTAGAAAATTGGTGTTCCTACTCAGGTGGGATATAACTGATTTACCTGAGCACATTATCTAGGATGCCTCTGTGACAAAGTACCTGCTCTTTACCCATAATCTCTTTGACTGATTTTGAAACATGTAGTATTGCTTTCATTTGGTGAATCATTTTTACCATTCATTTCTTGTCACAAGCCACATGACGTAAAACTATTAGAATGTGTGTGGTCCATGTTTCACAAATTCATATTTACTAAGTTTCTTTTTTCAGGTAGTTCTACGTGGAAACATTGTTTGCTTAATTACTATAAATACCATTAAAATCATATTCAGCAATGCTGGGTAACAAAAGTGATTTAGTCACATTTCCTTCATAGTGAAAGTGGGAACCTTAGTTACTTGGGTGCAAGTCTCTTTATCTTATCATGTATCCTTGTTTCATATTATGATCTTAAAGTGAAACTGTGTTGCATGCATATTTTATTTACTCAGGAAAGACTGCTCCCTTGCATTTTTTAAGAATTACAACAGCCTGCTGTAACATTATGGTGAATGGTAATGAATAAAGAAAAACACATATTTCTAATGGCAATGATGTTTCACCATTTTAAATTAGTATATTGTCATTCACATATATCTCTAACTGCAGCAACAGGAGATTATTATTCTCATTTTACAAATATCACATAACTATTGAGTAAAGTTCTTTATTTTTAAAATTAATATGAGAAAAAATTATATAAGAACAAAATTGTTCATTTAAACCCCTAAACACATTATTTACTCCCTGAGCTCTTTGCTACCATATACAAAACACTGTTGGAGTTCTTCACTGATGTGATTCTTGGGGCATGAATTACAGAGACATTAGCAAGTAGGTAAAAATAAATTCTGGATAAATGCACTATACATTTCAAATTGTGTTGAATACATTTTAATTCAAAATGAAAGACATGATAGTTAAATCCATTGATAAAAGTGTCTGAAATGACTGAATTTATTAAATAATACTGAAATAAGGGGAAAAATTAGGTTAACATTTTCTTGGGGTAGATGCTTAGACAGAATACCTGCAACTCTTGCCAGAGAAGTTGGGACAACTGACAGCAGACATGGAAATTAACCACTCTTAGCATGCATACCTCTCAACTTTTAGCACAACAAATCTGGAAAAAAGACAAAAATAATGGAGGGACAAAGGCACGAAGTCAGGGAAATATTTTAATTATTGCTCTTATAAACTTAAAAAGTTGTTAGAAAAACAGGTTTTGCATTAGCATGTATTTTCTAAAGGCTATAGAGTTTGAAGCTCAAAAAACGATCATTTACTGACTTCATTCATCAGTGATGTGGTTGGAGGTTGGACTAATAGTTAAAATGTTTACCTTACAGACACAAGGTGCATGGTTTGATTCTTACACAGGGTAATTTGCTAGGCTTAAAATAATCCACAAGGGCAATTAGCATAGTATGAATCTGAGAAAACTATAAGTTGTATGAAGATCCGAGCCAAAATATGATGCACAAGTCTGGACATGCTGCAAACAGTTGACAGGCATTCCAAAGAGACATCTTCAAACACTGTTCTTTGATAAAGGCTCCACAATAAAATAAATATTAAAATGGGTACTGCCCTCCTAGAGGTTTTATTTCTTAGTCTAGAAATATTTAGCAGCCAGTATATGCTCAGCTCCAATTTAAACCTTTTAACTAACAAAAAAAGGAGCTTGAGATACCCCTACACATATATATTTCTATATGTATATGTGTGTATATATATATATATATATATATATATATATATATATATATAGAGAGAGAGAGAGAGAGAGCGCGCGCATGCACACACACACACATGCACACACACACACACACACACACACACACACACACACACACACACACACACACACACACACATATATATGTTCATCTGTCTATAATACATTGACACACAGAGCTATATCTATATATAATAAATAAATAAGTCAAATTATTTATTTATTTATATTTCCTATATAATGAGAACAGAAAAACAATTATCTGGATTACTAAAGACATTTATGCCACACATGCAAAGCAGTGCTATTGTTTCAGAAAATACATGGCACAGGCCATTTACAAAGAAGAGCTAAGTACTGTAAATATTAATCAGAAACTGCTTATTGTGATTGCAACTTATTTCCAAGTACACACAATTCTGTAACATAGCATGGCTGACTAATGCCTGTTTCAATGACATATCTGTTATGAATAATGTGACAGATAATGCAACACTGCTATGACTTGCCACCAAATCATTCACACAGGAAGGGGTGTTCCTACTCATGGATGAGAAGCAACAACCTGTGTCTGTGCAGCAAGAAGACATCCCGTGTGACAGATCAGATGATAGTAGATAGGTACAGACTGGACAGACAGCTTGTGCAGACAGTGTGTGAAATATGTACACTGCATGTGCCTCCCGCAAGTCTGCAAGTTAATCCTGTCTCTCCCAAGACAATGGTCTGTCTATTGCTTGGCATACTAGCTTATTGGACATTCCAGCTTCATATGTGTGACACTATCAGGCAGCAGCATCTAGTGTGATAGACACAGTCCTGGCAGGTATGTGTCATAAGGTGGGTGATTACATTCAGTCTACATCAACTCTGTCTGAGTGGCATAAGCTTGAGGAATGATTCTAGAGAATTACCAAAGGTGGGTGATTAGATTAAGTTTCCATCAAATCTGCCTGAGTGGCTAACCCTGAGGAATGATTCTAGGGAATCGCCAATCTCCCACGTGTCCCTGCTGAAATAAATCGCACTAACATACCAATTAAACCTCCTTACTTGCACAATGCTGACTACTACTGTAACTGAAAGCAGTGCCTGTCTCTCAGATGGCAGGTAGCGCCTTCAGCAAAAGATGTTATCCTAAGATTTATTGCTGCATATCCTGACAGTTTATATAATGTTTTAGTCAGGAGACATAGTTGCCTTAAGCAATGCTTCAACGATGGGGATATCAGTAAGGGATATCAAACAGGTATCTTAGTCTAACAGGAGTCTGCTCTGAATTCCAGCCACCTGCTCACAAATCAGATATTTTAGTTTAGTTCTGAAATATTCTAAATAAGTAATTATAATTTGCTAGGGTCTATATCATAACATCGAAGTGTCAAAACTTCGAATGTTACAACATCGAACCTCAAAAAAATCTCTGTTCCAGTACAAAACACAAAACACACGAACACTGCAAACTATTTCTAAAGTGGGGGGCTGTGCCCCCAACCCCCTCTACTTAAATATACCAACTCATAGATCGCACCACAGTGGCGGAAATAGCGAGGCCGTGGAAATGGCCCACCAAATTATTTCCCTGGGAAAGAATTTGATGTTCCGTGGCTTCGATATTTTCAGTCTTCGATCTTTCAAATACGAGGTTTTGGTATTCGAACTTTTCAGCGTTTGATGTTTAGATATACACCCAATTTACTATACTTAGTACAGAACTGTGAGTAAAATGCTCATCTTATTACCGTAAACTAGCAAGTGCTTACAACTAAGACATCTATAGCAAATGAAAATAAACTTAAATTTTTTGCCTTCAAAGACTGTATATGGTATCTTTGAGTCTTCTGGGGATATGGTATTGAACTGCTTTGATTTTTATAATTTATGTTTTATGAAAAGTTGATCATCATTACTAGCTAAGGCAGGTTTCAAATAAATGATGACAAATAGTTTCCATATGTGTATAATTTAAAAAAAAGACATTATCTGTGGGTCAGCTGTTAAATACACCTAATTTATATGCTTATTGAAGAAAGGGATGTGCTATTTGAAAGCTCTAAGGACACCAACATCATTCTGTGGTGAAAAAAAAAACAAAACAAAATGTTTTCTATGGCTCTGAGCAAATTATACAAGACTGGCTAGTTAAATGTTTGCAAAGCATTAGAAGCCTTACTTTTGAAACTGAAAGGTTTTGCACAATCTCATTTTGAGCAATGTCTTTAAATAGTTTGTAACCATTAGAACATGAAATATATGTAGAACTTCTGAACAATATGATAGAATGGAAGGTGAGTTGAACAGCTTTGACTACAAAGTCAGACAAAAATAATTTAAATCTTTAGGGACTTCTCAGGAATCATATTGGATACAGTGCATATAGCTTCTGCTTTTCTAAAATATCACATCTATTCATGTATTATCAATTTAGTTGTTTGGTAAGTAAACATGAACTGTATTAGTGCAGCTTAATTTGTATTTCTCTACGTATCTATATGAAATACTGTATGTCATATGTGTGCATCTATTTATGTTGAATTACATTTTATATATATTTAGAGCTCTTTTTACCAGAACTAAACTGAAAGCGGATCCTCAGAGATTTCTAATAAATAAATTTAAATAAATAATAAGTAAATAATAAAATGAATGAACAAATAAATAAACAAATAAATGAAGTAATAAAATGAATGAATGAAAGACTGAATACATAAATAAATAAATAAATAAATAAAATTAAATTAAATAATTTGTACTTAGCACATAGGATTAACGCCAAGCTGTTAATGACTTGCTTTCTGTAGTTCAATGGTTTAATTCTGTCAGTCTCCATTTGCCACATGTGTAATGCTGAGTAAGAAAATTAACCAGACAGCTCTTTGAAGAAAGTGGGATAAACTCTTTGGTGATCTCATTTACTGCATGCCTAGTAACTGCCTATTAACCTGTAAACAAAGATGGACCACTTCCTGAATTATTGCAAACATAAACATTCATGGTTTAGATTAGCATTTATTTTTCAATAAGCAATAGCTAATTCATCCCTGAAGAATTTTCAGCTTCAGTGATAAAATGGTTACTCAAATCTGCCATATATTGCATTCATTATTTCCATTATATTGTTTCACCAAATTCAGTGTCATGGGGAAGCTTGAACAATTGACAGCATTTAGTGGTCACAAGGCAGAGACACTAATCCTTAAACAGGCTGGCATTCTCTTGTAAGATGTTTATCTGTACACACCTAAACTAACACATGGACAGTTTGAAGGGACTGCCAGGTCACCTTCAACATGGTTTTAAGATATGACAGTAAGCTGAAGCACCCGGGGGGGGCGGGTATCATTTGGATTTGCACATGACCTATAGGGTACACACAGAAGGTAGTCCTCTGGTGAACTGGAGGATAAAGAGTAATAATACAACAATTCTAACTGCTAAACCACTTGAATATATTTTCTTTACAATAACTTGTTGTTTTATTGATTTCTTTTTTTTTTCACTCTTCTTTCTGCTTATACTCATGTTGTAGCCTCACAATATATTGGCAGTGGATAACCTGCAAAGTCGATAAAATTTAAATCTTGGAGGTTTCTTTACTTATAAATAGCAATTTTGTTGTATGTATTCAATAGACAATCCCCAGGATTCAGTAAACTTCCATGCAAGAATAGCTTATTCTTGCATGGAAGGGACCGTTCCTGTGCAGCACGGCAGTGCACCATGCATATTCATGAAGGCATGCTGTAATACTGACACTGTTCTGTGTACGAGCACAGGGTGTGTGTCTGAGAGCAGTGCTCTCACAATGTGCACACCCCGTGCACTCCATAATTGCCATATGGCAATGTAAATGTAACGAGAGTGTCCGCAGACACCAGTAACACTCAACCTCACAAGAAATCTGGAGAAAGCCGTAAAAACAATAGGGACAAATGTGAGATATTGCTCTCACAGACTTATAAAGTTGATAGAATGACAGGCTTCACATTAGCATGAATTACCCAAGGGGTATGAAGTGTAAAACCCAAATGTCTGACATTATTTCCCAACTGCAGTCATTAATGCTTTGCCACTAATCAGCCAAAAAGCCACAATTGTATGACCAATGGACCAAAAATATAAGGCAAAAATCTGGACCTTCTGTGAAGATCTGTACAGTTGAGAGGTATGGTGGACACTGTTAGTGTCTGTGAAGCATACCTCTCAAATGCAAAGCCTGTCATGTCATCACTGTTTGAAAAGCACAGCCCCCCCACAGATAATGTTGCAGAAAGCAATATGCATACCCCTACATTACAAAAATAAAAAAACAGCAGTTTAATTTTTTTTCAGTCTGGAATAAAGTTTAAGCATAGCTGAGTGGGTGTGCATATTACACAGCTTTGCTCAGCCTAGCTTATACATCTCACGGAGCTAAATAGGAATGTAGTACAAAAAATAGCAAGGTGGAGATAGCAGAGTGGTTAGAGCATTCACTTTGCAAGTAGTCTTTCCTGGTTCAATTTCCACTGAAGCCAATTAACATGTTATATGTGAAAGCAGTACATGATTTTTTTTTAATAATTAGGTAGTAAATAACATATATTTGTTAACCAGAGTAGTGTAGTAGGTCCAGATGAGGTGTCAGTGTAATAAAGATGTGAAACCCCCATATAACGTGCCCCATACAGTATAGTCACAAGAATAAATGTAATGAAAACACATAAGGGAATGTCAGGGAAGGTAAACAAAATTATAATATGCCAGGAATGATGAATCAATCCCATACAGCTGATAGTTTATAAAATAAAACATAAGCAATGCTAAGCATTGCCCAGCTATGCTTATTGGGTATAAGCATTGTTTTAAATATGAATGTTAAGCAATGAATAGCTCAGCTAAATGGATTCACCCATTGGTAAGCAGTACTGAACCTGCCCCTTTAAGCACTGCCAACCTTAGCTAAGCACGTTTGCCTGTAGCTTAGCTCAGCATATTCAAAACCATCCAATCATGGCAAAGGGTGGGAAATTGGCCATATTTAAACCTTGCAAGTAAGAATACAGCTCATAACTGGTTGTAGCTTCCCACCGTAAGCAGTATGGCAGGTGTTGGAAAGGGCATGTGCTTTTGGGTGCAGTGCCAGGGCATACAGGAGTCTAAGGTCCTGGTAGGACTCCTTGTTAAAAACCATGATGTGAGACTGCTGCAGGAACAATACCAGGGCTCCCAATATAAAGTGGAGGCCTGGGAAAGTCTTGTCCATGATCTCACCAATGCCCTGGCATCCCTTGGACTGGTGAGCAGGTCTGGCACCACTATGCTGACTTAAAGAGGAGGAACAGGGAGCTCTTGGACCAGTGGGTCCAAGAAGCACAGCAGAGGGGTGATGTCCCTGGCATGTGTAAGTATTCATATCAGTAACTGCTTACCAAAGTCCAGCCTGTGTATGCGATGGGTAGGTATGCATAAATGTTTCTCTATCTTCTTTACAGCTCCAGCTGAGTGGGCTGTGAACCAGGAAGCCCATGCCAGCAGGTTGCAAAGGCTCCATTGTGAGGCTGGTGAGTAACAATCTAGCTTGTAGTATTCATACCAAATAAATATAAAGGAGTAGAATGTCACTTGTCAATATTAAGAATGGGTATGGTTTGTACTGAATAGACCAGATGATATTACAGTAATAGTCTCATATAGGTTATATATAAATAAAACTTTAACTGTCTGTCAATAAAATTCAAAACCCTGGACTGGTTGTGTTTACTTCGGTATGGTATGAATTAAAATGTGTACAGGTTATGCATAGCAACTATAGCTCTGAAAGCTTTAAACAATCAAGTGTCGTCTGACAAAGTTAGTGCCTCTGTAAGACATGAGATTAACTGATATGAAATGTTTCATGCAACAAGATCTAATATCTGAATAGTAATGTTATGTTAACCACTGTTTTCCACACTGTGCTATTTCAAAAGGTATGTATAGGAATTTATGTATAAGAATGCTGAAATTTCAAGGTCAGATTGTACAACAAAGAAGAAAGAGACAGAAATCATTCAAAGAAAAGACAGCAGTTTTTCAGTAACTCTTTCTAACTAATCCTGGAATGTGTTTACCATTACTAACCAACATATGTTCTTAAACTGCATCACCATATCATGTCTGGGGAGGCCAATCCCACTGGATCCACCTCTCCCACCACATCTAACATCTGTATGCTGTATTGTCTATCTTGTCTGTCTTCCTACCCACCCTACCTCCCCAAATATACCTGCTATCCTTCCCCAACATCCCACTCTTACCTTAAAAAAAGGCAATTTGTTTCCAAAAAAAGTCTCCCCATACATAGCTGGACACATGTAATCTGGTCTAATTGCCTTCACAAAACATTATTGTTGTCCTCACCCCTCTCTCAGGTGGTTGATTGCCCAAATTTACCTTCAAACTCAGTATATATGCACAACTGTTGCTGTAGAAGAAATGGACAGCTATGGACCTTCCCTACACCCATCCTGCACATCCCTAGCTATCTTTCATATTGTTTTTCTCTCTTTGTACCACCTTTTTCACCACTTTCCTTTCACTCCTTTTTTATTTTCTTTTAAATAAATTAGCATGGGGGTAAGTGGGAGTTAGCAGTAGTAAGCAGGACTAAGCCTGTTTGCATGGTGCTAAGTGATGCCTACACAGGTTAAGCACTTTTAAGGCTGTCTGTCAGTATAGTTAACTGGAAGTTAGCATTGTTTACCACTGTGCAAACCCACTTACAACTGCTTAAAAGTGCCTTAATCACTCTGTATCCAACAGCCCTTGTTCTGCCCAGCAACAAAATACTCAGTCCTTGCAAGTCTTGAACCCAGGCCCCTACACACCATCACCACAGCAATTTACCTCTACACCATCTGAGCTGCAAACATGTCTGATATTTTTTCAAACATATCATGCAGCAGTCTCATTCAACAGTAGGGAAAAGGTTTGTAAAGTCATGTATTGTACATAGATATAAATGTATATGTGTATGGAGATGCACATATATATATATATATATATATATATATATATATATATATATATATATATATAAACACTAATACATAATATATGTAGAGTTATACATATAAAATATACACATATAGGGTATATATATATATATATATATATATATATATATATATATATATATATATATATATAGTGCAGTCAACATCAGAGCCACACTCTGAACTTCTTACTGCAACAAATCTGTCCAAAGGATGTCTAAATGGGGGTGAAGGGGCTCAAACTAGGGACCTATTTTAATTATTGCCCTTATCCCTTCCTCCCCAGCAGAACTGTTCTGCCTTGCAACAAAATAATAAGGCCTGCCAAGTATTGGACCAAGGGCCCTGTAAACTACAATCAAAACAATGTACCATTACACCATCTGAGCCCTATAAAATGGTGATGACATTCCAAACATATCAGTTAATACAGTCATTCAACAGTAGGGAAAGTAGTTTGTAGAATCAGTCAGGTTCTCTATATATGCATGTATATATGTATGGAGATGCATATATGTAGACAAGTCTATACATAATACATATATATATATATATATATATATATATATGTATATATATATGTGTGTGTGTGTAGAGAGATATACATCCGCATTTATATCTACATATATGCATACGCATATATACATAGAAAGGTGAATAAATACACACACACACACACACACACACACACACACACACACACACACACACACACACATATATATATGTATGTATACATAAATATACAGAAATATATGAGAGCTACAAACACATGCAATCTGAGGGTCATGCTGCTGCACACTAGATGTCTACATCTGAAAATGCACTTACTGGAAGTATTCTTTAAAATGGGGGACAATGACTTCTGTGCTGTAACAGAGACCTGGTTAAAGGCAGCAGGAAGCACCCCTGCACTACCAGCCTATAACTCATTCCATAACCTTTGGCTGCAGAACTTGGACTGAAGCACCAAAGTTGGTGATATTTCCATATTCATTAAGGGTGCACACACCTCCAGAGTGGTAGACCAACATTATGCATTGCAGATCCTGCAGGTGTAGCTAACATTGGGTAAGACAGTGGTTCAGGTTGTAGCCTGCTATAGGTCCTCAAACATGTCCCAAGACTTACACTCCATGTCCATAAACACTCTGTAGAATATTAGTGTCCAGCCTAACACTCTCATAGTGGTTGACTTCAGCTACCCCACCATTAACTGTGGAAACTATTCAAGTACCAATGCACATGCCCATCACATCGACCTGGTCCTTGCTAATATGGGTGACTGTTGCTCTACACCAATAGTCAACTCCTCCCTTGTTATATCTTAACACAAATTAATCACCTTTGGAAATCCACAGCCCTCCCACCCCACCACCCCCGCACATGTAACCACCATGAAAAGCCTGCCCAAAGCTAACTATGGCCTCATAAAAACAGAGGTGGCTAACCTCATGGCAGCCCTGCAAATGTAGACTAGTTGCATGACAGCTGAATTAAACAACAATGCACTATGAACACGTACACAAATGCATGGCTACCACCATACCTAATAGAACCAGGACCCTCACCTCCAAAAAAAGAAGATGATCTGGTGGTCCCTTGCCATAAAGAAACTGTACAACAGAAGGAGGGAACTGATATGGAATAAGGTGAAGTCCCATGACTGAAAAAAAACCCTTATCCGGCTCAATTAGAAGTTGAGATCCCTCATCAAATACTACAAAGTTAGCTGTGAAAACAGAATTGGAACACATAGTAAAGACAACCACAAGGCCTCATACAGTTATGTATAGAATCTCCATGGCAATACCAAGATTTGTTCTGAACTACTAGACAATAGTACCTCCTAGAAAAAGCCAACAAATATTGTCAATATACTGGCTGACATATTGAGTGCAAACATTACCCCCCAAAGGACCAATCACAATACCAGTACACTGCCATACACCCAGTATTACTGCTACACAGGTTAAAACACCACTGTCCAATGCCAAGAATACAGCTTCTATGGAGCCTGACAATATCCCTGGCTGTGTTCTACATGAACTACAGAGTGACCTGGCACCTCACCTGGGTGACCTGTTCAAGCATAGCCTCACCTCAGGCTTTGTCCCTACTGAATTGTTCACTGCTACAGTCACCCCTCTCCACAAACAAGGTGTGACTACAGACCCTGGGAAATACTGTCCCAACTCCTTGACAAGTCTGTTATTCAAAGCTATGGAATGCATCATCATGCACCTAATAAACAGGGAAATGGAAATCTGCAGACTCAGGATCCCACACAGTTTATGTTTGTGAGGGGTAGGTTATACCTGCTCAATCAACCTGGTCAACTTCTTGGCATCAGTCACCTGAGCTGTGGATGAAGGCAAGGTGGCACATGCAGCTTACCTTGATCTGGCCAAAGCCTTTGATAACATTCCCCACTCAGGAATCATGCAAAAACTCACTAAGCTAGGCATCAACCCCTGTATTAAAAGGTGGGTTGCAAACTGGGTCAAAGATAGGACTCACAGTCTGGAAATAGCTGACTCCAAGTCAGACTGCTGAGCAGTCATAAGTGGAGTCTCACAGAGTTCTGTCCTGGGTCGTCTCATGTTTGGTATCAACTTCTCTGAAGTCCATGCCAACATGAAAGTACTCCAGCTGACAAAGTTTGCAGAGAATTGCAAGTTGGGAGCTATTATTAACTACCCAAGTGATGTTGGCATCTTACTGAAAGGCCTCACTGAGACCAATAACTGGTGTCAGAGCCATGGCCTTAAGCTCAATGTCAGAAAATGTGTTGTCATCCCCTTTGTGGAAAACCCTGTTCCCATGATTTACCACATTAATGGTAGTCCCCTGAACAAAGAAGGTGTTATAAGAGATCTGGGTACACAGGTTGACAGCAATGTCTCTTGACCACCACATTGCCATTGTGGTCATAAAGTCCTTCTATGTGGCACATCTCAGTACTAATGCATTAGCATCCAGGAAGGAAGAGGTCATTGTCTCCCTGTACTCTTCTTGACAGAGTGACACAGTTTGTTTCAGCATGCCTATTCTGATGGATGTGAGGTAGGTAAATGAAATGTATGTCCTCATTTTCTGACAACAATCATATCATTACAGTGATTTACCAGAGAAATTATAAAAGTCTGTAAAATGGACCAGAAATATGAGCAATAAACCTGGACATCCTGAAACAATCCAGCCAGTTGACAGGTATGCTCAGAACTCCATTCTGCAATGAATCTGGACCAAGGCTGACAAAGTGGTGAGTGGAAGCCATGAAAATCGGGATGTATCTAAAATACTGGTGTAGATAAGCTAACACAGTTGCTGTAGTAACACTCTCCTGTGTGCTCTAACATATATTTACTGAAATAGCACAAGTAATTGAATTAGGAAATCTGCTATGGGTAATTGCACATGTATTTGCAAATATATCAGGCACTACGGGGATGTAACAGCAGTGACAAAAAGACACCAGTGTGAAAGTGCATACTCACAACCAACATCAATCACCACAGTCACATACTGGTAAGTCAAGTGAACAGTAGAGTATACGGACTGTGTGAACAAATACATCATTGTTTGCCACTCACACACTAGCCCTACATATACAGTCCCAATTGTCAGTGTAGTCTGAATCCTGACCTTGGTACAGGACATCTCAGTCTGCCCCTACAAACACATACAGCCAATAGATCAGCAGAAACTGGAGCAGCATGCACAGTCAGATAAAGAAGGAACCATAACACTTACAACCACCCCCCTCCATACACAGCCCAAATAACATGTACACATGACATGTGTACACAATCATGACAGTCTGTTAACAATGGCCAGACATACACAGGCCTCTCACATGTACAGTTCACCTCAGAATGTACAGGCTCAGAACTCATATTTATGGCCTCTTCCCTGACATGTCTGTGGGTCTACTACATCACCGGGATGGTAGCAGGAATGAAGTCAAGAAATAATGATAATAAATATGTCTGCACCTCATTGATATCCGGACAAAGCCTGAAATCATTTGGGGACAGAGGCACAAACACAGGGTTAGATTGGACATATTGCTGTCATACATTGAGACAGTTGCAGTTGTTGCTGGGTTTGTTGTAACATCCTTTATGAGGAATATGACGTCAGTAATACCAATAGATGTGAGTATATACTGACTGCATTCCCCAGAGTCCACAACTGATTTACCAAGGACAACAACTGTCTGGGGAACAGACAAAACATAAGAGGCAGACATTGAGCCAGTCTGTAGACAGCATGCCAGTGGAGAGATATGTCAGAGACATATCACTGTCAGTCGTGAAGTCACTCACTAAATGCATGTCCAGACAAATCATGTCAATCTATCAATCCACCATGTGTATAACAGCACTGATGACATAGAATCTGTTCACAAATCTGGGGATATGTCCCCCATGTTGTTTGTCTATCTCCACATCTCGTGTCCTGTGACATATTGCCACATACTGTATGTGAATCTGTAGACCACCACCTCTGTAATGTCCCTCACACAGGCAAGGAAAAGGGGCAAGGCCCAAATTAAGGAATGTCCCCTATGTTGGAATTAGCAGCAATGTCCAGGCCCACAGCACAATACTATGTGGGCACCTACATAGCGGTATGGACTTAGCAATACCTGACATCTGCACATCTGTACAGAGGACAGACAGAAAGTAGATAGCCAAGAGGTTATGCATTAGGATGAATGTTTTGAAAAATAATAGTATGAAACTGAAAGGTATGTCATTACTACATGACAGCAGTCCTTAATGACATGTCCAAAAACATAGTAGTCTACAGTTAATATCAACATATCATATCAATATCCAATAGGAAATACATAAAAACATGCAGCTGAAACACCAAGAACAAGATAGTCAGTACTCAGAGTCCCAGCTTTGCATGCAGGGGTGTATGGTTCTAGTACTACAATCTGCAATCTACTCTTACTTGGAAAAGCACTGTTAAAAGTACTAACCTAATGATACAATATGCATTAAACTATTTTTGTCAACCAGTGCACTGTAGCTGGTGTAACATGCAAGTGTGACTGCAATATAACCTGGGATGCTACTCATGTATAAAACAAATACAAAGAAAAAAGATTGTGGTACTACCCATGTATAC
>NC_056737.1:739070373-739125373 GCF_019279795.1 Protopterus annectens | reverse complement strand
CTGACTTATTGTACTGATTATTTCCATATGTTTTCACAGACCAGATTGTTATGTTTTCAATTGAATTGTACAGGCTATAGGTCACATTAAAGGTAGGAATTGTTTTGAAATGAGTTATTGTGGTGTCATGTTCCAATTGCACCCTTATATCCACTGTAGCTATATGGACTCAGCAGTACCTGACCTATATAACCAGCCTCCACCAAGGTAGAGTAATCCCCTTTGGTGGACAGCAGCAATACACAAACCACATAATATGTTGCTATATTGGCTGTACAGGGACACATAGGTGCAGGCAAAAAATTGGAAGCAAGTCCTCCTCTTTCTGAGCAAGCTTGTAAGTTCACAGGTGACTTCCTGTAAGGCTGACTATGACTACAAATCAGACATATCCACACCACCAAGGACAATTGCAACAGTGTCTCCACATATGTTGTCAGTCTCAGAGGAAACAACACAATTCACCCTATACTGGGGGTAAAGAACACCTCATACACATATGCCATGGATATAGGTAACCTGCATCAGACAGGTTAGGTGGGAACATCACCACCCTGTCCACCCCAGTTGTACAGGGGATATGTACATCAACCACACTCCTTCCCTCAGCAATGGTGAGCATGTACATATTGCCTACTGATGGCAACAACAGCATATCCCCATGGGGCATAATAACATCACTGTCTGCCTCTTACATGAACTCAGGCATGTGCTCACAGCTCCATCACACATGACAGTCAAACACAGAGCTGCCACCATCCACACACCATCCACATGGAAGATGGCCACTGTCAACCCTCTTCACAGAAATTAATGGAGAATAGAGGTTTATGCAATCAAGTGTCCAACACTGGGAGGGATAAGATAGCTCAGGGACAGGAGTGTAGTGCAAGCTGCTATAGCCATGATAGCTTGGAGGGTTATGGTGTACTGTTGATTATTTGGAAGTAATATCCACTGTTGATGTGCAATTTGACAACCGTATGAGGTACTGTGACCTTTTTACTGTTTATGTCTTCCAGGTAACATGCAGAGAGCTCGCCTACCAGCATTCTTTGTTGAGGAAACTGACATCATCACCCAATATGTGATCAAACATTATGCCCTGTTATTTGGACGGAGAGCACAAGATGTGCGGGAAAGGACCACCCTGTAGAACAGTCTTGTGCACAGGGTAAATGATGCCGGCCTGTACAGCAGAACTTATGAGCAGGTTCAACATCTGTTCACCGACCTCATCCACCATGCCTGTCAATGGGCTGTTGTTGTAGCAAGGAACTGGCTAGCCACATGTGGGAGCCCAGACATCCAGCCTACACTGACACCCACTAAGGAGCTATTCGCCAACCTTGGGGCACCCACCCAACGCACAAGCCATGAAGCTGAGGAGAGCATCATGGAGGTGGGTTGCATACACACACACACACGCACACATGCACACACCACACACGCACACACACACACACATACACACACTGGATGAGGAGTGTGCAGGTAAGGGCCAAGTGGGGATTAGTACACTAATGTATCAGACGTACATGTATCTGTATTGTATCGACATCCATGTGTCAGGTCCGATTGCAGTTGTGGATGAGGTTTTCTAATGTACAGAAGTGCACATCTATGGTGAGGACAGAACAGTGTGTATTATTGGGGTTAGTACTGTAAATATACAGGCATGCTGCATCCATCCTGTACCAAGGCCACATGTGAGTCTGTTGACAATAACTCCCTCTCACAACTACCTAGGACCCTCTGGTCTGCATATAGGACAGCAGCCTGAAACTGGTGAGTATGGCATTGTTTTGTTGGTGCCAGGCAATACCCCAGGCATTTGAAAGGCATACGATTTACCATGCACACAACCATCAGTAATAGCTGTATCACTTTATGTAATACCTATATTGCTTTTTGTGCATGTTCACTTGTGCTGGAGTTAAGTGCATTGCATCACAGTGGTCAACGCTGGTGCCTGTCTGACGTGAATTCAACATTCTTGTAACATACCTCACAAATTATCAGTGCCAAGACGTTTGGACAGAGGCCAGCAAAATGGGCTGGACAAATGGCCTAAGGTAGGGACATATGTGACACATTAGTGGCATACAGTGGATATAAATTGTGTACACACCTCTGGTAAGATGAAGATGTTCCTGTTACATACTAATTAGGACCACAATATGTCAGTCCACACCTCTTCCAGCTTGTAATGTGACCCATAACATGAAGAGTTCTGAACTCATGTCTCACACCTACAAGGCTGGCCACCTGTGAGGGTGGCAGATGTCGTATCAGCATGATGTTTCAGCCAGGTATGATACCTCATGCTGCCATATGTGTCAGTGCACTCACTGTGGCCTAGTTGGCTACAATATTACATACTTGGGGATTGTTAAGGCACACAGACCACTTCCAACCACGTATAGGTTGCAAACATATGGATAGTCCACACACATCTATACAGAGGACTGTACAATGGTTTAACCTGCTGCATGTGAGGCAGATGCTGTTACCACACTATATAAAGTAATGGCAATGGGAGGTGGTCACCAGCCATGTATGGTACACCCATCAAAATGGTATAAGCCACACAAGATATGATCCTCACACACACACAAAAATAGTTGCCAGGATTGGGATTAGAACTTCTACCTATGTAGGTATTTCTACTATAGTGCTATTCAGTTATCAGATGTGCCCCAGAGATTATACATTCCCACCTACTCCAAAGGTACTTCTAAGGTGGAAGACATCAACAGGACTACTAGATCAGGGTGAGGGGAAGTGTGAAGGGTAGTACACAAGTCAACACTTGCTAATATTGGGGTTAGATCTCCCGCCTATCTAGTTATGTCTACAGCAGTGTTACATAGTTACTGCACACTTTACAGAGGTTACTGAACTTTCACTTGGCCAAAGCTGCTGATAACTGCACAGCTGAGGTAAAGTATTACAGGTGGCAGACAGTCTGTCTTCTGTTACACCCTTACATTGTGCTAGTTCTTTCTGTCTTGCACTTCAAATAGTATTATGGCTTGGCACTTTACCAGGTTATTGTATCAAGAAGTGTGGCACACCTGTGAGCCATCAGCAGTACTCGTTCATCACAGATGTAGCCCCAGTACTTAGTAGTTATGTCCACCCCTCCTGGCATGTTTGAAATGCAGTTTTCTGTGTCTTCACCCATTAACCTGGTGCACTTGTCCATTCTGAGGTACTATTGCAGCTGCCTCATGTACATAGACAACCCTCCCCTTTAAATTCCAAACACTCAGACCTGTGAGAGTTACCCATATATCACCCAATGTGGACATATGCACTCTCCAGCAAAGACTGGACTAGCAGGTCAAGAGGATAAGATCAACACCTGCACCACACCATGTGGAACATGTAGCTCACCATGACACCCACTTTGACAGCCATGACATACAATGAAAAGCCATACACCCAGTTTCCCAGAGGCACTCAATGGACATTTACCCAAACAGCACAGACCAGCAAAAGAGACAGTCACTCAGACACCGTGACATGGCACATGCCAAAGGACACATATTTAACCTACATAGTGTGCACCTCAACCTAAGCTCTTAAGGCTATCCACCTTGCACAGTGATCATGGGTAACTCAGTACTGAGGCACACACATATCCCACTCACTAAGTTGAATATGGAGCAGGTAACAGCCAAATATCTATCATATGCCAGCATCCAACACATGACACATCCAGTCATGGCACTCCACAACAACTACGAGTATCACTGTGCATCCATGTGCATGTGAGTGACTTGGAACACACCTCTCTGGACTACATAACAAGAGACATGGTTGAACTCTCTGGTTATGTGGTCCAGGCAGGTGTGACAGTAGCCCTGAGCAGTGTACCACCATCACCCAGAATGATGCTGCGATACTATCAACAGTTGATTGACTGCAACATTGGGTTATGTGTTTTATGTCATTTTCAAGGGATCCAGTACCTCACTGCTTGGGATGACATGATTGACAGAACCCAATGATTTGCCATGGATGTCCTACATCTGTCAGCGCTGGGTTTCCAGGTACTGGCTAAGTGTCTTGCCACCCCTATGATGCCTTATTAGGCAGTGTTCCTAATGTAATTACCACCATAACAGCTAGACATGTATGAAATCTGAGGGTCATGCTGCTCAATAGAAGACATATAACTGTCAGGATACAGTCACTCAAAGCACTCATTGGAGTGGAGGACACATGTCTGCTGTAATGGAGAGGTGGTTCACAGCAGCAGACTACAGCCCTGCAGTATCAGGCTATGACACATTCCAAAGCTGTCAGCCCCAAAACATGGACCATACCGCCACAGGTGGTGTAGTCTCCATATTCATTATGACTAGGAACACCTCCAGACTAGTATCCCAGCATAATGCATTGGAGATACTTCCAGTACAATTGCCTTGGGGTAATAGTGTAGTCCAGACTATAGCCTGCTATGGGTCCACATCTATGTCCCTAGACTGTCAATGCACATTCCTCAACACCCTGCCATCTATGATGGTCCAACGCAACACTGACATAGTATGAGACTTCAACTACCTCTCCATCACTTAGGGAAAGTAGACAAGCACCAGTACAGTGGTCCAACACTTCTGGGATTTATCATTTCCAATGCCCTGAACCAGCTCATACTGACCCCCAGTAGAAGATGCAACAACATTGACCTGTGTTGACTACTTAAATATGGGACTGTTGTTCATCCACAGTTGTCAATCCCTGCATGGTGAGATCCACAAGGGCTGTAATCAACATGGAACTCAACATGTCAGCCACACCCCCCCACAAAGGTAACCACCTTGCAAAACCTCTCCAAAGCTGGCTTTGTGACCATGAAAACAGGGGTTGGATGACTTCACTGCATCCATGGCAATGGGAAATAGCTGCATGACTGTGGAACCATACACATATGTACTGTACAACAGGTACATGAATGCATGGTACTAGCCAGAGCCAACAGAACCGAGACACTGTACTCCAAACACTGGGAGATAATGTGATGGTCCCCTCCCATTACTAAAGTGTACATCAGAAGGAGGACATTGTGACAGAGAAAGGTGGTGTCCCATGACTGTTGAATTCTCTTATTAGCCTCAAACACAACTTTGGATCCCTCATAGAATCCCCTACAGGCATCTATGATGGCAGACATGCAGCAGACACTGATAGCAATCATAACAGCCTTTGATAGTTACATAAACAACATCCACAGCATTAAACACAAGTGCTGTGAGTTACTGCACAATGCTAATACCTATCCTGAGACAACAGATATTGGCCACCATCTTGGTAATGCATTCAGTGCCGGCTTTACTCCTCTCTCCCCCCACAAGTGAAGTGCTGAGTGAATGTGTTCTCACATGCTGTATCCTATTTCTGTTCTAGGCATCTGTGTGCCACCAGGATGTGGTCCTGCAGTAAGACCATGGGGTATGGCAGTGTGGCAACACTTCCACCATGTCATAGGCAGGGTACAGCTGTATGTGCACAGAAATCCCCGGTCTATAACACAGTGATTGCATATGCCTCACAGATTATAGGGATGAGGGTTGTACACAGGTATATGTTGATTTACAACATCTGTTATAGAGTGGAGAATGGTATGTGTTGTGGATTGGACACACCTCTGATTACTAATAACCACAGCCACAGGGGGTATTCATTAACCATACACACTGAAATTACCATTCACACATACACACACACACGCGCACACACACACACACACACACACACACACACACACACACACACACACACACACACACACACACACACACTTGCCAGTACTGAGATCCATAGGTTAATAGCTTCATAGGTGTGTAGTAGGTGAATGGGCCTGAAGGCTCTACAAGGCTCACCCAAGGGAATACCCTGGCATCAGGCCACATGACAATAGTCTCCAGTGTGGCTCAGGAGAATAGTCACTGGAGTGGTCCCCAGGGGTGGGTATTGTATTCCCCATCCACTCATCCAGATTTCTAATTTGGATGGCCAGTGATGGGCACTCTTTCACATGTATGTGATTTATGTTCCATAACATGGACAGTATCTGGCTTGTGCACATGTCCCACATGCATGTTCTTTGAAGTGTGGAAGTGTGCTTGAGGTTTCTGGAGCATGTTGTGTGGACAGATTGGTATCTTCAGAAGTAGCATTCCTGACCTAGTTTGGTGAGACATGGCTGTGTGACTGAGGTAGTGATTGCACATACATAGACAGTATGATACGGGGATTCATTGGAGTTATTGGAGTCTGTCCATACAGGGCATGTGTATAAGACATGGTATTCCCTTTGTGGGGTAGATTTGCAGACTCTACAGTTGTTGCAGGTGTCCAGTGGGGAACATGGTAAAAGGGCCACTGTACACATTGATTAGGCTACTGAGGGGATGGAACAGGGTGCCATGTCCTTTTACTTGCTGGATAGCACACACTCATTCAGGAGATGTAACACATTAAAATACATTCTGATGTCAGTGGCACTGTTGTGGTCAACAGGCAGCTGACTGTCAACCTACATTCTCCATTATGTTATAATAACATCACTGTTCAGTGGACTACCACCATTGTATTACTTCATGTGAGCCATGGTGTTCCCAAAGGTAATGGTGGCACATCTCTTGGCATTGAGGTAATGTCCAGGGTTCTGAGCAACTGTCATAGGTGACAAGTGGCCTTTGGGCATGATGTCAACATGACATAGATTGGGAATGCTACTACCCACCTTACTGTTGTATGCAAACATTATCAGCCAGGGTGCCTTTGTGTTCTCCTGCACCTCAGAAGGGTAGATCCCAAACATGAGAGGACATGGGTCCATACCCTGTGTGACACCAGTCATATCTGGTCATTGGTTTGACATAGAGTCCACTGTAATCGCACCGTGGGTACTATCTGTGAGGCAATTTGCAGGAGAACTACTGATATAGTGATTGCTGCCTAGCCAAGTGTGTTTGTGTATGATTCCTGTGTGGAGAGTGGTCTCTGAGTATTAGAAGGGTTGCCTATATTGTTAACTAAGCCATACTGTCACATAGTCATTGCACATAGCACTACACATTTAGGGCTGTGGATTGTCTACACCAACCTCTATAGTGTTTGACAACTGTTGGCCTTGTAATGTGGACATTGGGACATATACTAGGTCCTCCATATAATGATTTAGCAAAACCTGCCCCCCAATGGATCCTGTTATTACACAATCACATCTACACAGGATACTGATGATAGACACACAGACACAGGCACACACTTGCCAGTACTGAGTTTCGTACCCCTACCTGTCTATGCAGTTACTACAGTGCTATGCATGTATCACACACACCATGGAGCTTACAGGATGGATGTTGTCCCAAGGTACTTCTAAGGTGAGGAACATCATCAGCCCTTGTAAATATTGGCATTGGGTGATGTAGTGGGTGAGAGATTCCATAAAATAGATTGCCCTACACACACATTTACATTTGCCAGGAGTGAGGTTCATAGGTTCATAGGTTCATACTAGGCTATCTGCCCTAGGGCATTTATAAGCCTAGCCAGAGTGTGTTTGGCTTTCGTCACCCATTTTAAATTAATTTTGCTATGCCATTTTTCGAGGTTAGTATACTGTGCCTCTGTCTAACAGTGACACAGAAGTGATACCCGGGGTAAACCTATGATCTCCCATCCACTCATCAAGATTCCTCTTGAAGAGAGTCAATGAGGGACTCTGCCTAACCTGGACTGGGATTTTATTCCAGAGTGAAGGGAGCCTCTGGGTTATGAATCTGTCCCTCCAGCATGTCCTATTTATTTCAGTGCTGAGGTTCAAGTCTCTCGAGCACGTAGCTCGATGGGATTTGGATTTTCTGAGGTGCAGCACGTCCATTAATTCCGGGTTGGACGTGGCTTTATACGTCAGGCACAGATCACCTCTGAGCAGGCGGTATGCCACTGCGTAGAGCTGGAGTTTCTTTAACCGGGCAGCATATGGCATCTGTTTGAGCCCTTTGATCCTCTTGGTGAGGTACTTTTGGGGTCTTTCCAGTTGCTGCATGTGTCTGGTAAGGTACATCCCAAAAGAGGAATTGTACTCAATTATGGGCCTGATGAGGGATGAGTAAAGAGGCATGATGACGTCCCCTGATCTAGATGTGAATCCCTTCATGATTAGGTGGGCTATATAAAATGTTTTTTCTAACCACTTTGGCAATGTGGTTGTCAAATGAGAGATTGCTATCAACTTGGGTCCCCAGGTCCCTAATTACTTCTTCTGTACTTAATGGATTACCACCTATGTGGTAATTTGTGGGCACTTTGTTTTTGCCAAAGGGGATGACTATACACTTTTTGGTGTTTAGCTTGAGGCCATGGCTCTGGCACCAGTTGTCTGTTTCTATAAGGCCCTTTTGGAGGATGCTTGTGTCAGCTGGAGAGTCAATTATGGTGCCCAGTTTGTAGTCATCTGCGAACTTGGTCAGCCACAGTCCTTTCGTGTTGGCCTGTACCTCCGAGAAATATATACCGAACAAGAGAGGTCCCAGGACTGTGCCTTGTGGGATGCCACTTGTAACTGGTTTGGAGTCTGACATGGCTCCAGCAATTCTAACCATGTGGGTTCTGTCCTTGAGCCAGTTTGCAACCCATCTAGTGACATAGGGGTTTATGTTTAAGCTGGTGAGCTTATCTATAATGCCCGAGTGGGGTATTGTATCGAAGGCTTTTGCGAGGTCCAGGTAGGCTGTGTGGACCACCTTCCCCTTGTCAATGGCCTTGGTGACTGTTTCAAAGAAATCAAGCAGGTTTAAGAGGCAGGATCTGCCCTTAACAAAGCCGAACTGGGTAGGATCTAGTGTCTGTAGGTCCCCAATATCTTTATTTATGAGGTCCATGATGATCCTTTCCATAGCTTTGCAGACCAAGCTAGTCAGGCTTATGGGGCGATAGTTTCCAGGATCCGTTGAGGCACCACCTTTGTGGAGAGGGACCACTGTTGCTGTACGCCACTCTTTGGGTACATATCCTGTAGTAAGGCTGAGATTGAACAGTAGTTTTAGGTTTGGGTTTAACTCTTCTTGGAGTTCATGTAGGACGCAGCCTGGGACACCGTCTGGTCCCATTGATGCTGTGTTTTTGCTTTGGAGGGCGGCTCTTACCTGAGCATCTGAGATGTCAGGGGGGCAGCACTTTGCTTGGATAGATATTTGCCCTTTTGGTGGGGGGGGGAGTTTGCGCTGAACCTGTCAGCTAGGATGTTGGCAATGTCTGTGGGCTTGCTGTATTTTTTGCCATTTTGGACTAATTCTGAGCATATCTGGGAATTCCCACCCAGGTTCCTAACATAACTAAAGAAAGCCTTGTTATTATCCTTAGTGTCCTGTGCAATTTTTCTCTCGAAGCTGGCCTTAGACGATTTTATGAGTGCCCGTAGTTTTTTGCTAATACTGATCAGAGATGCCTTCCCTTTTTGAGATTTTGCTCTAGCATGTAGTAGCTTCCTCCTTCTATTGTATAGTTTGTTTATGGCTGGTGTCCACCAGACAGGACGTCTGCCTTTGGAGGATTGGGTCTTGGTTTTATTTGGGATTTCATGATCCATGCATTCCTGAAGGTGTTCATAGAATGCATTTATAAAGGATTCTGCGGTCTGGGCCGTATTTTCCGCAGGACGGGGCTTTGAAGGATTCCACCTCGGTTTTGAGGAGTGAAATTTGCTTTAGAGAAGTTTTTCACTGTGGTTTCCTGGGCAGGGGGTGGGGTCGGGATGTGAATATCCAGTGAGATTAGTTTATGGTTTGATCTTACCAGTGAGGGATACACTTCTGGTCTGGAGCATAGAGTCCCCATGTTGGTGATGATCAGGTCCAGTATGTTTTCCCCCTCTTGTGGGAGTGGTAACAAGTTGTTCCATAGCATTTGAGTTTATAAATTCTAGGAACCTTTGGGCTAGGGTGTTGGAGCTAGAGTAATGCTCCCAGTCTATGTTTGGGTAGTTGAGGTTGCCCAATATAATGGTGTTTGGAGAGACCTTCATATTTTCCAGTGTTCTCAGGAAGGCCAAGTGGGGTTCCTGGGTTTGGGAGGGTGGTCTGTAGCAAGCTATAAACTGGAAGGCAGTTTTACCCACTGTTAGTTGCACATGGATAGTCTCTGATGCTTCGGTGCTGTGCCACCAACCTGGAGGTGTGGGTATCTTTGATGAATATTGATACTCCCCCTCCTTTTGTGGTTCAGTCCAAGTTTTGGGGCCGAAAAGCATGGTATGAGGTATAACCTGGTAGTGCTGGGGTGCTCGGGAGCCTTGAACCAGGTTTCTGTTACTGCACAGATATCGATGTTCTCCATGCTAAGGAGAGTTTGAGTGCATGCATCTTGAGGTTTAGACTTCTGGTGTTGAGTAGCATTACTCTTAGTTTCTTATCCCTTGTGATACCTATGGAGGTGGGTTTGTCTTTTGAGCCTTGCCTAAAAAGGCACTATGGGGGTAGCAAGAGCCTTTGCCAATATCCGAGCCCAGGGTGACAGGTGCAAGCCCCCTAGCGAAGCATTGTGGCTTGTCGAGCATGTCATCCCAGGCTGACAGGCATTGGATCCCCTTTGAATGACACCAATACTTAAGACAATTGTTGAAATTGATCATCTTGTCTTCATATTGTGGCATCATTCTTGGTGAGGGTAAGATGCTACTCAAGGTCAGGGTCATACCGGCCTGGGCTACATGCTCAGAGAGCTCCTCTATGTCTCTTTTCATGTAGTCCAGGTAGGTACGTCTCAGGTCATTCACACCAGCATGGACAATGACTGAGTCATATTTGTACTTGCCTTGGAGTGAACTGAGTGCTTGTGTTATGTGGCAGATCCTAGCGCCCGACAGGCAGCTCACCGTGACCTTCTCCTTGTTCAGCCTGGTGAGCGGAACGTCAGTGTGCCTGACAATAGAGTCACCTATTACAAGTTTATCAGTTGTGTTGTTTAGCCTTAAGGGCTGTGACTGTTCGGCACACTGGCTTTGTGAGCTATGTGTTGCACATGTTTTGTTTTTGGGTAACGGTTGCTTGGGTGTCTGCTTTGGAGGTCTCTGCTGCTTAGGCAGATTTTTATTTAGAGACTCCGAGTATGTTTTTGTGTGTTTATGTGTTTGGTTTGCTGTCGTGGTAGGTCTATGTGAGACTGGAATTGTAGTGAGTGTGGTTTCCTTCTCCTCCTGACTGGTTACGCCAGTACTGAGTTGAGAGAGCTTAGCCTCCAGTTTGGCTATATGGTTGCATCTCTCACATGTGTTGGAATTTGTTCGGAGGAGGAGAGGGTTGTCTGTGTACATGAGGCAGTTGTAACATTGCCTCAAGATTCCCAGATTCACCAGCTGGACCAGTTCAAACCTCTATCTAACTATTCTTTCAGACCTTTATGTTACGCATTTAGCACATGCACCACTGCCCTTACATGGTTTAGGGCTGACAACAGGTACTTCTAAAGTGAATGATATCTGCAGGACTGCTAAAGTCAGGCATAGATGTTGTGTACTGTGTAAATGGGGCCAAAATCTTTAAGTTAGGGACTAGATGTATATATATATATATATATATATATATATATATATATATATATATATATATATATATATATATATATATATATATATATATATATATATATATATATATAGATATATGTACACACACTTGCCAGAAATGAGATTCAAACCCCTACCTTTGTAGTTATTGCTACTACATTGTTACACATTTATCACATGCGCCATACAACTTATAGATAGAACAGTGTCCAAACATACCTCTAAGGTGAGTGACATCGGCAGCAGTACTAAAGGAGGGATAAGGGTAGTGTAGTGAGTGTGAATGGCCTCAAAATGAGGTCTTTACAAAGACACACACACACTCTCTCTCACACAAATACACACATTTTTGCAGTTGCCAGGACCAAGATTAGAACTCCTACCTATCTAGTTTGCTACACTATAGCATTATACAGTTATCACAAGTGCTACAGAGCTTATATGTTGAAGAGCTGTCCAAAGGTATCTTTGAAGGTGAGTGACATCAGCAGCATTGCTAAAGGAGGGGTAAGGGAAGTGTAGTCTGTGGGAATTGCCTCAAAATCAGGTCTGTACAAAGACATGCACACTCTCTCACATAAACACACACACATTTGCCAAGAGCAGGATTGGAACTCCTACCTAACTAGTTTGCAACACTATAGCATTATGCAGTTATCGCAAGCGCCACAGAGCTTATATGTTAGAAAGATGTCCAAAGGTATGTTTGAAGGTGAGTGACATCAACAGCAGTGTTAAATGAGGTGTAAGGAAAGTGTAGTGAGTGTGAATGGCCACAAAATCAGGTCTCTACAAACACACACATTTGCCAGGACCAGGATTAGAACTCCTACTTGACTAGCTTGTTTACACTAGAGCATCACACAGTTATCACAAGCACCACAGAACTTATAGGGCTGCACACTGCCCAAAGGGTTATTTCAGGGTGACTGACATCAGCAGGAGTGCTAAAGTAGGGCAATGGGAAGTGTAATGAGTGTGAATGGCCTCAAACACATTAATCTAGAAACACACACATACACTCACACATAACTTTACATTTGACAGGGCTGAGATTACTAATGCTACATGGATACTTATTTGTACTATAGTGTTACACATTTATCACAAGCACCACTGAGACTATAGGGCTGAGGGCTACCCAAAGGAATTTCTACAGTGAATGACATCAGCACATCATGTGATATAGGCCAATGGGATGTGTACTGTGTGGGAAAGGCCTCATAATAGGATTCCCCTGTCGCTGTCTGTCTCTCTCTTCCCCACGTCTCTATGTGTGTATGTTTGACATATTATATTATGCTGGCCTTAGATGTGTGTGAGTATTCCTATCCAGTGTGTGTGTGTGTGTGTGTGTGTGTGTGTGTGTGTGTGTGTGTAGTATCAATGGTGCACCATTTGGTTTTTGTGCACAGACATCTGCAAATAATGGATGTCTGTAGTCCACTGGTGTTGTCAGACATGGGCTTTATTTCTCCAAGTGTAGGAGCATGTCCAGTATGACCTTCTATATTGAGTGTGTGCATCCATTCCAGGGAGAGTTGGACTCCAGTTCAGGGTTTTGTGTGCTACAGCTACACCTAGCAACCTGATTCTGCAGGATATCTGTAGATAGGTTAGCAATATGGAGGCACAATGGGCGTAACATTCGGGGGATACTGTAACTATTGCGGTCTGTGCTGCTTGTGTAACATGGTTGGTTGTAGACATAGGCAACCCTACCCTTTAAACTCCAAACACTCAGACCTGTGAGAGTTACCGATATATCACCCAATGTGGACATATGCACTCTCCAGCAAAGACTGGACTAGCAGGTCAAGAGGATAAGATCAACACCTGCACCACACCATGTGGAACATGTAGCTCACCATGACACCCACTTTGACAGCCATGACATACAGTGAAAAGCCACACACCCAGTTTCCCAGAGGCACTCAATGGACATTTACCCAAACAGCACAGACCAGCAAGAGAGACACCCACTCAGACACCGTGACATGGCACATGCCAAAGGACACATATTTAACCTACATAGTGTGCCCCTCAACCTAAGCTCCTAAGGCTAACCACCTTGCACAGTGATCATGGGTAACTCAATACTGAGGCACACACATATCCCACTCACTAAGTTGAATATGGAGCAGGTAACAGCCAAATATCTATCATATGCCAGCATCCAACACATGACACAGCCAGTCATGGCACTCCACAACAACTACGAGTATCACTCTGCATCCATGTGCATGTGAATGACTTGGAACACACCTCTCTGGACTGCATAACAAGAGACTTGGTTGAACTCTCTGGTTATGTTGTCCAGGCAGGTGTGACAGTAGCCCTGAGCAGTGTATTGCCATCACCCAGCATGATGCTGTGATACTATCAACAGTTGATTGGCTGAAACATTGGGTTATGTGTTTTGTGTCATTCTCAGGGGATCCAGTACCTCTCTGCTTGGGATGACATGATTGACAGAACCCACCGACTTGCCACAGATGTCCTGCATCTGTCAGCGCTGGGTTTCCAGGTACTGGCTAAGTGTCTTGCCACCCCTATAATGCCTTATTAGGCAGTGTTCCTAATGTAATTACCACCATAACAGCTGGACATGTATGCAATCTGAGGGTCATGCTGCTCAATAGTAGACATCTAACTGTCAGGATGCAGTCACTCAAAGCACTCATTGGGGTGGAGGACATTTGTCTGCTGTAATGGAGAGGTGGTTCACAGCAGCAGACTACAGCCCTGCAGTATCAGGCTATGACACATTCCAAAGCTGTCAGCCCCAAAACATGGACCATAGCGCCACAGGTGGTGTAGTCTCCATATTCATTATGACTTGGAGCATCTCCAGACTAGTATCCCAGCATAATGCATTGGAGATACTTCCAGTACAATTGCCTTGGGGTAATAGTGCAATCCAGACCATAGCCTGCTATGGGTCCACATTTATGTCCCTAGACTGTCAATGCACATTCCTCAACACCCTGCCATCTATGATGGTCCAACGCAACACTGACATAGTATGAGACTTCTACTACCCCTCCATCACCTGGGGAAAGTAGACAAGCACCAGTACAGTGGCCCAACACTTCTGGGATTCATCATTTCCAATGCCCTGAACCAGCTCACACTGACCTCCAGTAGAGGATGCAACAACCTTAACCTGTGTTGACTACTTAAATATGGGACTGTTGCTCATCCACAGTTGTCAATGCCTGCATGGCGAGATCCACACAGGCTGTAATCAACATGGAACTCAACATGTCAGCCACAACCCCCACAAAGGTAACCACCTTGCAAAACCTCTCCAGAGCTGGCTTTGTGACCATGAAAACAGGGGTTGGATGACTTCACTGCATCCATGGCAATGGGAAATAGCTGCATGACTGTGGAACCATACACATATGTACTGTACAACAGGTACATGAATGCATGGTACTAGCCAGAACCAACAGAACCGAGACACTGTCCTCCAAACACTGGGAGATAATGTGATGGTCCCCTCCCATTACTAAAGTGTACATCAGAAGGAGGACACTGTGACAGAGAAAGGTGGTGTCCCATGACTGTTGAATTCTCTTATTAGCCTCAAACACAACTTTGGATCCCTCATGGAATCCCCTACAGGCATCTATGATGGCAGACATGCAGCAGACACTGATAGCAATCACAACAGCCTTTGATAGTTACATAAACAACATCCACAGCATTAAACACAAGTGCTGTGAGTTACTCCACAATGCTAATACCTATCCTGAGACAACAGATATTGGCCACCATCTTGGTAATGCATTCAGTGCCAGCTTTACCCCTCTCACCCCCACAAGTGAAGTGCTGAGTGAATGTGTTCTCAAATGCCGTATCCTATTTCTGTTCTAGGCGTCTGTGTGCTACCAGGATGTGGTCCTGCAACAAGACCATGGGGTATGGCAGTGTGGCAACACTTCCACCATGTCATAGGCAGGGTACAGCTGTATGTGCACAGAAATCCCCAGTCTATAACACATTGATTGCATATGCCTCACAGATTATAGGGATGAGGGCTGTACACATGTATATGTTGATGTACAACATCTGTTATAGAGTGGAGAATGGTACGTGTTGTGGTTTGGACACACCTCTGATTATGAATAACCACAGCCACAGGGGGTATTCATCAACCATACACACTGAGATTACCATTCACACACACACACACACACACACACACACACACACACACACACACACACACACACACACACACACACACACACACACACTTGCCAGTACTGAGATCCATAGGTTAATAGCTTCATAGGTGTGTAGTAGGTGAATGGGCCTGAAGGCTCTACAAGGCTCACCCAAGGGAATACCCTGGCATCAGGCCACATGACAATAGTCTCCAGTGTGGCTCAGGAGAATAGTCACTGGAGTGGTCCCCAGGGGTGGGTATTGTATTCCCCATCCACTCATCCAGATTTCTAATTTGGATGGCCAGTGATGGGCACTCTTTCACATGTATGTGATTTATGTTCCATAACATGGACAGTATCTGGCTTGTGCACATGTCCCACATGCATGTTCTTTGAAGTGTGGAAGTGTGCTTGAGGTTTCTGGAGCATGTTGTGTGGACAGATTGGTATCTTCAGAAGTAGCATTCCTGACCTAGTTTGGTGAGACATGGCTGTGTGACTGAGGTAGTGATTGCACATACATAGACAGTATGATACGGGGATTCATTGGAGTTATTGAGTCTGTCCATACAGGGCATGTGTATAAGACATGGTATTCCCTTTGTGGGGTAGATTTGCAGACTCTACAGTTGTTGCAGGTGTCCAGTGGGGAACATGGTAAAGGGCCACTGTACACATTGATTAGGCTACTGAGGGGATGGAACAGGGTGCCATGTCCTTTTACTTGCTGGATAGCACACACTCATTCAGGAGATGTAACACATTAAAATACATTCTGATGTCAGTGGCACTGTTGTGGTCAACAGGCAGCTGACTGTCAACCTACATTCTCCATTATGTTATAATAACATCACTGTTCAGTGGACTACCACCATTGTATTACTTCATGTGAGCCATGGTGTTCCCAAAGGTAATGGTGGCACATCTCTTGGCATTGAGGTAATGTCCAGGGTTCTGAGCAACTGTCATAGGTGACAAGTGGCCTTTGGGCATGATGTCAACATGACATAGATTGGGAATGCTACTACCCACCTTACTGTTGTATGCAAACATTATCAGCCAGGGTGCCTTTGTGTTCTCCTGCACCTCAGAAGGGTAGATCCCAAACATGAGAGGACATGGGTCCATACCCTGTGTGACACCAGTCATATCTGGTCATTGGTTTGACATAGAGTCCACTGTAATCGCACCGTGGGTACTATCTGTGAGGCAATTTGCAGGAGAACTACTGATATAGTGATTGCTGCCTAGCCAAGTGTGTTTGTGTATGATTCCTGTGTGGAGAGTGGTCTCTGAGTATTAGAAGGGTTGCCTATATTGTTAACTAATCCATACTGTCACATAGTCATTGCACATAGCACTACACATTTAGGGCTGTGGATTGTCTACACCAACCTCTATGGTGTTTGACAACTGTTGGCCTTGTAATGTGGACATTGGGACATATACTAGGTCCTCCATATAATGATTTAGCAAAACCTGCCCCCCAATGGATCCTGTTATTACACAATCACATCTACACAGGATACTGATGATAGACACACAGACACAGGCACACACTTGCCAGTACTGAGTTTCGTACCCCTACCTGTCTATGCAGTTACTACAGTGCTATGCATGTATCACACACACCATGGAGCTTACAGGATGGATGTTGTCCCAAGGTACTTCTAAGGTGAGGAACATCATCAGCCCTTGTAAATATTGGCATTGGGTGATGTAGTGGGTGAGAGATTCCATAAAATAGATTGCCCTACACACACATTTACATTTGCCAGGAGTGAGGTTCATAGGTTCATAGGTTCATACTAGGCTATCTGCCCTAGGGCATTTATAAGCCTAGCCAGAGTGTGTTTGGCTTTCACCCATTTTAAATTAATTTTGCTATGCCATTTTCGAGGTTAGTATACTGTGCCTCTGTCTAACAGTGACACAGAAGTGATACCCGGGGTAAACCTATGATCTCCCATCCACTCATCAAGATTCCTCTTGAAGAGAGTCAATGAGGGACTCTGCCTAACCTGGACTGGGATTTTATTCCAGAGTGAAGGGAGCCTCTGGGTTATGAATCTGTCCCTCCAGCATGTCCTATTTATTTCAGTGCTGAGGTTCAAGTCTCTCGAGCACGTAGCTCGATGGGATTTGGATTTTCTGAGGTGCAGCACGTCCATTAATTCGGGTTGGACGTGGCTTTATACAGGCACAGATCACCTCTGAGCAGGCGGTATGTTACCGCGTAGAGCTGGAGTTTCTTTAACCGGGCAGCATATGGCATCTGTTTGAGCCCTTTGATCCTCTTGGTGAGGTACTTTTGGGGTCTTTCCAGTTGCTGCATGTGTCTGGTAAGGTACATCCCAAAAGAGGAATTGTACTCAATTATGGGCCTGATAAGGGATGAGTAAAGAGGCATGATGACGTCCCCTGATCTAGATGTGAATCCCTTCATGATTAGGTGGGCTATATAAAATGTTTTTTCTAACCACTTTGGCAATGTGGTTGTCAAATGAGAGATTGCTATCAACTTGGGTCCCCAGGTCCCTAATTACTTCTTCTGTACTTAATGGATTACCACCTATGTGGTAATTTGTGGGCACTTTGTTTTTGCCAAAGGGGATGACTATACACTTTTTGGTGTTTAGCTTGAGGCCATGGCTCTGGCACCAGTTGTCTGTTTCTATAAGGCCCTTTTGGAGGATGCTTGTGTCAGCTGGAGAGTCAATTATGGTGCCCAGTTTGTAGTCATCTGCGAACTTGGTCAGCCACAGTCCTTTCGTGTTGGCCTGTACCTCCGAGAAATATATACCGAACAAGAGAGGTCCCAGGACTGTGCCTTGTGGGACACCACTTGTAACTGGTTTGGAGTCTGACATGGCTCCAGCAATTCTAACCATGTGGGTTCTGTCCTTGAGCCAGTTTGCAACCCATCTAGTGACATAGGGGTTTATGTTTAAGCTGGTGAGCTTATCTATAATGCCCGAGTGGGGTATTGTATCGAAGGCTTTTGCGAGGTCCAGGTAGGCTGTGTGGACCACCTTCCCCTTGTCAATGGCCTTGGTGACTGTTTCAAAGAAATCAAGCAGGTTTAAGAGGCAGGATCTGCCCTTAACAAAGCCGAACTGGGTAGGATCTAGTGTCTGTAGGTCCCCAATATCTTTATTTATGAGGTCCATGATGATCCTTTCCATAGCTTTGCAGACCAAGCTAGTCAGGCTTATGGGGCGATAGTTTCCAGGATCCGTTGAGGCACCACCTTTGTGGAGAGGGACCACTGTTGCTGTACGCCACTCTTTGGGTACATATCCTGTAGTAAGGCTGAGATTGAACAGTAGTTTTAGGTTTGGGTTTAACTCTTCTTGGAGTTCATGTAGGACGCAGCCTGGGACACCGTCTGGTCCCATTGATGCTGTGTTTTTTGCTTTGGAGAGGGCGGCTCTTACCTGAGCATCTGAGATGTCAGGGGGGCAGCACTTTGCTTGGATAGATATTTGCCCTTTTGGTGGGGGGGGGAGTTTGCGCTGAACCTGTCAGCTAGGATGTTGGCAATGTCTGTGGGCTTGCTGTATTTTTTGCCATTTTGGACTAATTCTGAGCATATCTGGGAATTCCCACCCAGGTTCCTAACATAACTAAAGAAAGCCTTGTTATTATCCTTAGTGTCCTGTGCAATTTTTCTCTCGAAGCTGGCCTTAGACGATTTTATGAGTGCCCGTAGTTTTTTGCTAATACTGATCAGAGATGCCTTCCCTTTTTGAGATTTTGCTCTAGCATGTAGTAGCTTCCTCCTTCTATTGTATAGTTTGTTTATGGCTGGTGTCCACCAGACAGGACGTCTGCCTTTGGAGGATTGGGTCTTGGTTTTATTTGGGATTTCATGATCCATGCATTCCTGAAGGTGTTCATAGAATGCATTTATAAAGGATTCTGCGGTCTGGGCCGTATTTTCCACAGGCCCGGGGGCTTTGAAGGATTCCACCTCGGTTTTGAGGAGTGTGAAATTTGCTTTAGAGAAGTTTTTCACTGTGGTTTCCTGGGCAGGGGGTGGGGTCGGGATGTGAATATCCAGTGAGATTAGTTTATGGTTTGATCTTACCAGTGAGGGATACACTTCTGGTCTGGAGCATAGAGTCCCCATGTTGGTGATGATCAGGTCCAGTATGTTTTCCCCTCTTGTGGGAGTGGTAACAAGTTGTTCCATAGCATTTGAGTTTATAAATTCTAGGAACCTTTGGGCTAGGGTGTTGGAGCTAGAGTAATGCTCCCAGTCTATGTTTGGGTAGTTGAGGTTGCCCAATATAATGGTGTTTGGAGAGACCTTCATATTTTCCAGTGTTCTCAGGAAGGCCAAGTGGGGTTCCTGGGTTTGGGAGGGTGGTCTGTAGCAAGCTATAAACTGGAAGGCAGTTTTACCCACTGTTAGTTGCACATGGATAGTCTCTGATGCTTCGTGCTGTGCCACCAACCTGGAGGTGTGGGTATCTTTGATGAATATTGATACTCCCCCTCCTTTTGTGGTTCAGTCCAAGTTTTGGGGCCGAAAAGCATGGTATGAGGTATAACCTGGTAGTGCTGGGGTGCTCTCGGGAGCCTTGAACCAGGTTTCTGTTACTGCACAGATATCGATGTTCTCCATGCTAAGGAGAGTTTCGAGTGCATGCATCTTGAGGTTTAGACTTCTGGTGTTGAGTAGCATTACTCTTAGTTTCTTATCCCTTGTGATACCTATGGAGGTGGGTTTGTCTTTTGAGCCTTGCCTAAAAAGGCACTATGGGGGTAGCAAGAGCCTTTGCCAATATCCGAGCCCAGGGGTGACAGGTGCAAGCCGTCCCTAGCGAAGCATTGTGGCTTGTCGAGCATGTCATCCCAGGCTGACAGGCATTGGATCCCCTTTGAATGACACCAATACTTAAGACAATTGTTGAAATTGATCATCTTGTCTTCATATTGTGGCATCATTCTTGGTGAGGGTAAGATGCTACTCAAGGTCAGGGTCATACTGGCCTGGGCTACATGCTCAGAGAGCTCCTCTATGTCTCTTTTCATGTAGTCCAGGTAGGTACGTCTCAGGTCATTCACACCAGCATGGACAATGACTGAGTCATATTTGTACTTGCCTTGGAGTGAACTGAGTGCTTGTGTTATGTGGCAGATCCTAGCGCCTGACAGGCAGCTCACCGTGACCTTCTCCTTGTTCAGCCTGGTGAGCGGAACGTCAGTGTGCCTGACAATAGAGTCACCTATTACAAGTTTATCAGTTGTGTTGTTTAGCCTTAAGGGCTGTGACTGTTCGGCACACTGGCTTTGTGAGCTATGTGTTGCACGTGTTTTGTTTTTGGGTAACGGTTGCTTGGGTGTCTGCTTTGGAGGTCTCTGCTGCTTAGGCAGATTTTTATTTAGAGCCTCCGAGTATGTTTTTGTGTGTTTATGTGTTTGGTTTGCTGTCGTGGTAGGTCTATGTGAGACTGGAATTGTAGTGAGTGTGGTTTCCTTCTCCTCCTGACTGGTTACGCCAGTACTGAGTTGAGAGAGCTTAGCCTCCAGTTTGGCTATATGGTTGCATCTCTCACATGTGTTGGAATTTGTTCGGAGGAGGAGAGGGTTGTCTGTGTACATGAGGCAGTTGTAACATTGCCTCAAGATTCCCAGATTCACCAGCTGGACCAGTTCAAACCTCTATCTAACTATTCTTTCAGACCTTTATGTTACGCATTTAGCACATGCACCACTGCCCTTACATGGTTTAGGGCTGACAACAGGTACTTCTAAAGTGAATGATATCTGCAGGACTGCTAAAGTCAGGCACTGAGATGTGTACTGGGTGTAAATGGGGCCAAAATCTTTAAGTTAGGGACATTATAGATATATATATATATATATATATATATATATATATATATATATATATATATATATATATATATATATATATATATATATATAGATAGATATATGTACACACACTTGCCAGAAATGAGATTCAAACCCCTACCTATGTAGTTATTGCTACTACATTGTTACACATTTATCACATGCGCCATACAACTTATAGATAGAACAGTGTCCAAACATACCTCTAAGGTGAGTGACATCGGCAGCAGTACTAAAGGAGGGATAAGGGTAGTGTAGTGAGTGTGAATGGCCTCAAAATGAGGTCTTTACAAAGACACACACTCTCTCTCTCACACAAATACACACATTTTTGCAGTTGCCAGGACCAAGATTAGAACTCCTACCTATCTAGTTTGCTACACTATAGCATTATACAGTTATCACAAGTGCTACAGAGCTTATATGTTGAAGAGCTGTCCAAAGGTATCTTTGAAGGTGAGTGACATCAGCAGCATTGCTAAAGGAGGGGTAAGGGAAGTGTAGTCTGTGGGAATTGCCTCAAAATCAGGTCTGTACAAAGACATGCACACTCTCTCACATAAACACACACACATTTGCCAAGAGCAGGATTGGAACTCCTACCTAACTAGTTTGCAACACTATAGCATTATGCAGTTATCGCAAGCGCCACAGAGCTTATATGTTAGAAAGATGTCCAAAGGTATGTTTGAAGGTGAGTGACATCAACAGCAGTGTTAAATGAGGTGTAAGGAAAGTGTAGTGAGTGTGAATGGCCACAAAATCAGGTCTCTACAAACACACACATTTGCCAGGACCAGGATTAGAACTCCTACTTGACTAGCTTGTTTACACTAGAGCATCACACAGTTATCACAAGCACCACAGAACTTATAGGGCTGCACACTGCCCAAAGGGTTATTTCAGGGTGACTGACAGCAGGAGTGCTAACGTAGGGCAATGGGAAGTGTAATGAGTGTGAATGGCCTCAAACACATTAATCTAGAAACACACACATACACTCACACATAACTTTACATTTGACAGGGCTGAGATTACTAATGCTACATGGATACTTATTTGTACTATAGTGTTACACATTTATCACAAGCACCACTGAGACTATTGGGCTGAGGGCTACCCAAAGGAATTTCTACAGTGAATGACATCAGCACATCATGTGATATAGGCCAATGGGATGTGTACTGTGTGGGAAAGGCCTCATAATAGGATTCCCCTGTCGCTGTCTGTCTCTCTCTTCCCCACGTCTCTATGTGTGTATGTTTGACATATTATATTATGCTGGCCTTAGATGTGTGTGAGTATTCCTATCCAGTGTGTGTGTGTGTGTGTGTGTGTGTGTGTGTGTGTGTGTGTGTGTGTGTGTGTGTGTGTGTGTGTGTGTAGTATCAATGGTGCACCATTTGGTTTTTGTGCACAGACATCTGCAAATAATGGATGTCTGTAGTCCACTGGTGTTGTCAGACATGGGCTTTATTTCTCCAAGTGTAGGAGCATGTCCGGTATGACCTTCTATATTGAGTGTGTGCATCCATTCCAGGGAGAGTTGGACTCCAGTTCAGGGTTTTGTGTGCTACAGCTACACCTAGCAACCTGATTCTGCAGGATATCTGTAGATAGGTTACCAATATGGAGGCACAATGGGCGTAACATTCGGGGGATACTGTAACTATTGCTGTCTGTGCTGCTTGTGTAACATGGTTGGTTGTAGACATAGGCAACCCTACCCTTTAAACTCCAAACACTCAGACCTGTGAGAGTTACCCATATATCACCCAATGTGGACTTATGCACTCTCCAGCAAAGACTGGACTAGCAGGTCAAGAGGATAAGATCAACACCTGCACCACACCATGTGGAACATGTAGCTCACCATGACACCCACTTTGACAGCCATGACATACAGTGAAAAGCCACACACCCAGTTTCCCAGAGGCACTCAATGGACATTTACCCAAACAGCACAGACCAGCAAGAGAGACACCCACTCAGACACCGTGACATGGCACATGCCAAAGGACACATATTTAACCTACATAGTGTGCCCCTCAACCTAAGCTCCTAAGGCTAACCACCTTGCACAGTGATCATGGGTAACTCAATACTGAGGCACACACATATCCCACTCACTAAGTTGAATATGGAGCAGGTAACAGCCAAATATCTATCATATGCCAGCATCCAACACATGACACAGCCAGTCATGGCACTCCACAACAACTACGAGTATCACTCTGCATCCATGTGCATGTGAATGACTTGGAACACACCTCTCTGGACTGCATAACAAGAGACTTGGTTGAACTCTCTGGTTATGTTGTCCAGGCAGGTGTGACAGTAGCCCTGAGAAGTGTATTGCCATCACCCAGAATGATGCTGTGATACTATCAACAGTTGATTGGCTGAAACATTGGGTTATGTGTTTTGTGTCATTCTCAGGGGATCCAGTACCTCTCTGCTTGGGATGACATGATTGACAGAACCCACCGACTTGCCACAGATGTCCTACATCTGTCAGCGCTGGGTTTCCAGGTACTGGCTAAGTGTCTTGCCACCCCTATAATGCCTTATTAGGCAGTGTTCCTAATGTAATTACCACCATAACAGCTGGACATGTATGCAATCTGAGGGTCATGCTGCTCAATAGTAGACATCTAACTGTCAGGATGCAGTCACTCAAAGCACTCATTGGGGTGGAGGACATTTGTCTGCTGTAATGGAGAGGTGGTTCACCGCAGCAGACTACAGCCCTACAGTATCAGGCTATGACACATTCCAAAGCTGTCAGCCCCCAAACATGGACCATAGCGCCACAGGTGGTGTAGTCTCCATATTCATTATGACTTGGAGCATCTCCAGACTAGTATCCCAGCATAATGCATTGGAGATACTTCCAGTACAATTGCCTTGGGGTAATAGTGCAATCCAGACCATAGCCTGCTATGGGTCCACATTTATGTCCCTAGACTGTCAATGCACATTCCTCAACACCCTGCCATCTATGATGGTCCAACGCAACACTGACATAGTATGAGACTTCTACTACCCCTCCATCACCTGGGGAAAGTAGACAAGCACCAGTACAGTGGCCCAACACTTCTGGGATTCATCATTTCCAATGCCCTGAACCAGCTCACACTGACCTCCAGTAGAGGATGCAACAACCTTGACCTGTGTTGACTACTTAAATATGGGACTGTTGCTCATCCACAGTTGTCAATGCCTGCATGGCGAGATCCACACAGGCTGTAATCAACATGGAAATCAACATGTCAGCCACAACCCCCACAAAGGTAACCACCTTGCAAAACCTCTCCAGAGCTGGCTTTGTGACCATGAAAACAGGGGTTGGATGACTTCACTGCATCCATGGCAATGGGAAATAGCTGCATGACTGTGGAACCATACACATATGTACTGTACAACAGGTACATGAATGCATGGTACTAGCCAGAACCAACAGAACCGAGACACTGTCCTCCAAACACTGGGAGATAATGTGATGGTCCCCTCCCATTACTAAAGTGTACATCAGAAGGAGGACACTGTGACAGAGAAAGGTGGTGTCCCATGACTGTTGAATTCTCTTATTAGCCTCAAACACAACTTTGGATCCCTCATGGAATCCCCTACAGGCATCTATGATGGCAGACATGCAGCAGACACTGATAGCAATCACAACAGCCTTTGATAGTTACATAAACAACATCCACAGCATTAAACACAAGTGCTGTGAGTTACTCCACAATGCTAATACCTATCCTGAGACAACAGATATTGGCCACCATCTTGGTAATGCATTCAGTGCCAGCTTTACCCCTCTCACCCCCACAAGTGAAGTGCTGAGTGAATGTGTTCTCAAATGCCGTATCCTATTTCTGTTCTAGGCGTCTGTGTGCTACCAGGATGTGGTCCTGCAACAAGACCATGGGGTATGGCAGTGTGGCAACACTTCCACCATGTCATAGGCAGGGTACAGCTGTATGTGCACAGAAATCCCCAGTCTATAACACATTGATTGCATATGCCTCACAGATTATAGGGATGAGGGCTGTACATAGGTATATGTTGATGTACAACATCTGTTATAGAGTGGAGAATGGTACGTGTTGTGGTTTGGACACACCTCTGATTATGAATAACCACAGCCACAGGGGGTATTCATCAACCATACACACTGAGATTACCATTCACACACACACACACACACACACACACACACACACACACACACACACACACACACACACACACACACACACACACACACATACACACACTTGCCAGTACTGAGATTCATAGGTTAATAGCTTCATAGGTGTGTAGTAGCTGAATGGGCCTGAAGGCTCTACAAGACTCACCCAAGGGAATACCCTGGCATCAGGCCACATGACAATAGTCTCCAGTGTGGCTCAGAAGAATAGTCACTGGAGTGGTCCCCAGGGGTGGGTATTGTATTCCCCATCCACTCATCCAGATTTCTATTGTGGGTGGCCAGTGATGGGCACTGTTTCACATGTATGTGATTTATATTCCATAACATGGACAGTATCTGGCTTGTGCACATGTCCCACATGCATGTTCTTTGAAGTGTGGAAGTGTGCTTGAGGTCCCTGGAGCATGTTGTGTGGACAGATTGGTATCTTCAGAAGTAGCATTCCTGACCTAGTTTGGTGAGACATGGCTGTGTGACTGAGGTAGTGATTGCACCTACATAGACAGTATGATATGGGAATTCATTGGAGTTATTGGAGTCTGTCCATACAGGGCATGTGTATAAGACATGGTATTCCCTTTGTGGGGTAGATTTGCAGACTCTACAGTTGTTGCAGGTGTCCAGTGGGGAACATGGCAAAAGGGCCATTGTACATATTGATTAGGCTACTGAGGGGATGGAACAGGGTGCCATGTCCTTTTACTTGCTGGATAACACACACTCATTCAGGAGATGTAACACATCAAAGTACATTCTGATGTCAGTGGCACTGTTGTGGTCAACAGGCAGCTGACTGTCAACTTGTATTCTCCATTATGTTATAATAATGTCACTGTTTGGTGGACTACCACTACTGTATTACTTCATGTGAGCCATGGTGTTCTCAAAGGTAATGTCGTCACATCTCTTGGCATTGAGGTAATGTCCAGGGTCCTGAGCAACTGTCATAGGTGACATGTGGCCTTTGGGCAAGATGTCAACATCACATAGATTGGGAATGCTACCAACCACCTTACTGTTGTATGCAGACATTATCAGCCAGGGTGCCTTTTTGTTCTCCTGCACCTCAGAAGGGTAGATCCCAAACTTGAGAGGACATGGGTCCATACCCTGTGTGACACCAGTCATATCTGGTCATTGGTTTGACATAGAGTCCACTGTAATCACACCTTGGGTACTATCTGTGAGGCAATTTGCAGGAGAACTACTGATATAGTGATTGCTGCCTAGCCAGGTGTGTTTGTGTATGATTCCTGGGTGGAGAGTGGTCTCTGAGTATTAGAAGGGTTGCCTATATTGTTAACTAATCCATACTGTCACATAGTCATTGCACATAGCACTACACGTTTAGGGCTGTGGATTGTCTACACCAACCTCTATGGTGTTTGACAACTGTTGGCCTTGTAATGTGGACATTGGGACATATACTAGGTCCTCCATATAATACTTTAGCAAAACCTGCCCCCCAATGGATCCTGTTATTACACAATCACACCCACACAGGATACTGATGATAGACACAGAGACACAGAGACAGAGGCACACAATTGCCAGTACTCAGTTTCAAACCCCTACCTGTCTATGCAGTTACTACAGTGCTATGCATTTATCACACACACCATGGAGCTTACAGGATGGATGTTGTCCCAAGGTACTTCTAAGGTGAGGAACATCACCAGCCCCTGTAAATACTGGCATTGGGTGATGTAGTGGGTGAGAGATTTCATAAAATAGATTGCCCTACACACACATTTACATTTGCCAGGAGTGAGGTTCAAACCTCTATCTAACTATTCTTTCAGACCTTTATGTTATGCATTTACCACATGCACCACTGCCCTTACATGGTTTAAGGCTGCCAACAGGTACTTCTAAGGTGAATGATATCTGCAGGACTGCTAAATTCAGGCACTGAGATGTGTACTGGGTGTAAATGTGACCAAAATCTTTAAGTTAGGGACATATATATATATATATATATATATATATATATATATATATATATATATATATATATACACACACACTTGCCAGGAATGAGATTCAAACCCCTACCTATGTAGTTATTGCTACTACATTGTTACACATTTATCACATGCGCCACAGAGCTTATAGATAGAACAGTGTCCAAACATACCTCTAAGGTGAGTGACATCAGCAGCAGTGCTAAAGAAGGGATAAGGGTAGTGTAGTAAGTGTGACTGGCCTCAAAACCAAGTCTTTCAAAGACACACACTCTCTCTGTCACACAAATACACACATTTTTGCAGTTGCCAGGACCAAGATTAGAACTCCTACCTATCCAGTTTGCTACACTATAGCATTATACAGTTACCACAAGTGCTACAGAGCTTACATGTTGAAGAGCTGTCCAAAGGTATCTTTGAAGGTGAGTGACATCAGCAGCACTGCTAAAGGAGGTGTGAGGGAAGTGTAGTGAGTGGGAATTGCCTCAAAATCAGGTCTGTACAAAGACATGCACACTCTCTCACATAAACACACACATTTGACCAGAGCAGGATTGGAACTCCTACCTAACTAGTTTGCAACACTATAGCATTATGCAGCTATCGCAAGTGCCACAGAGCTTATATGTTAGAAAGATGTGCAAAGGTATCTTTGAAGGTGAGTGACATCATCAGCAGTGTTAGAGGAGTGGTAAGGAAATTGTAGTGAGTGTGAATGGCCACAAAATCAGGTCTCTACAAACACACACATTTGCCAGGACCAGGATTAGAACTCCTACCTAACTAGCTTGTTTACACTAGAGCATCACACAGTTATCCCAAGCGCTATAGAACTTATAGGGCTGCGCACTGCCCAAAGGGTTATTTCAGGGTGACTGACATCAGCAGGAGTGCTAAAATAGGGCAATGGGAAGTGTAATAAGTGTGAATGGCCTCAAACACATTCATCTAGAAACACACACATACACTCACACATAACTTTACATTTGACAGGGTTGAGATTACTAATGCTACATTTATACTTATTTGTACTATAGTGTTACACAGTTATCACAAGCACCACTGCGACTATAGGGCTGAGGGCTGCCCAAAGGAATTTCTACAATGAATGACATCAGCACATCATGTGATATAGGCCAATGGGATGTGTACTGGGTGGGAAAGGCCTCATAATAGTATTCTCCCTGTCGTTGTCTGTCTCTCTCCCCCACATCTCTATGTGTGTATGTTTGACATATTATATTATGTTGGCCTTAGATATCTGTGAGTATTCCTATCCAGTGTGTGTGTGTGTGTGTGTGTGTGTGTGCGTGTGTGTGTGTGGTATCAATGGTGCACAATTTGGTTTTTGTGCACAGACATCTGCAAATAATGGATGTCTGTATTCCACTGTGTTGTCTGACATGGGCTTTATTTCTCCAAGTGTAGTAGCATGCCCAGTATGACCTTCTATATTGAGTGTGTGCATCCATTCCAGGGAGAGTTGGACTCCAGTTCAGGGTTTTGTGTGCTACAGCTACACCTAGCAACCTGTTTCTGCAGGATATCTGTAGATAGTTTACCAATATGGAGAGACAATGGGCGTAACATTCGGGGGATACTGTAACTATTGCTGTCTGTGCTGCTTGTGTAACATGGTTGGTTGTAGCATAGATTTTCTGACATATGTGCTGTTTTACACTGTGATGTATCATGTCATCAACTACTGACAGTTATCATTCTTTGCTTATAGAAATAGAAGATGAGACCAATATTCTGGGGCATATACACTACACATTCTGGCACACTCTTGCCATTGTAGAGGGGTAGCTACAGAGAATAGACTGTTGGTTCTATGTAAATGGTCCAGCACCTTGTTAGTATGCTGGCTAGGGATCCCTTCTTGTGCTTTTCTCAGCTTAATGGAATGGCCATATCCTGCTGGGGCCATACCTCTCAACTGTACAGATACACCCAGGTTATTCAGAGGCAGGGCTCATATATCTGCTCAGTTTACCTTCAGATTGTGGTTTTCAAGCAGTTTTGTGGCTATTCATTCATGGGTTTGCAGTCAGGGGGTAGTAATGGTGGACATTAGAGTTTCAGACTTCACACACTCCATGACATCCATGCTTCTACACCCCCCCCCCTCTGTTATTCTCTCCTCTTCCTAACATGAAAGCAATATCTCAGAGGTATCCCTATAGTTGGGCCTTTATCCCAGTAGAATTTATGGCCTGGTTCACAGTTCTTGCAGGAGGACATGGGGAGGCATGCTAGTGGCATTTGTCAACATGGCCTTGCATTTGTTTTCTGTTTACTGTGTTAGGTTGTTAGTTAGGGCCCCCTGATATTCCGTACATTGCCACTATGGATGAGGCATAGGCCTTTGCCAGAGGACTGTAGGCCATTTGAGAGTGCTGCAGGCCAGTGCATTCTGTCAGTCATACATTTCCAGGCTGCAAGCCAGTGGATTACCCTGGGGTGACATTGTGGTTGAGGTGTTCCTGTCAATCCTTCCTGTTCATACTGATCCACAAGTCTGTATGTGGGCAGGTTGCTGCTTACATCTGGGGACACACCTGCATGGGACACCTATTCAGCATGCAGCATCATGTATGCATTTCCATACAGAGATGGGTTCATGCTGTACTCATTCCCCACAGCAAGGATATTACCTGTGATAAACCTGTGGCTGATGGTGGGGTAAGCTGGGTGCATGTGTGATATGGCAGCTACTTGTACCTGACTCACAAATGTACCTACGACATTCCCCTTATGGTGTCTTGTGTGCAGACATGGGCAGCCTGTCATTAGTTTATAATTGTGCCTTTTGTGGTCTGCCAGTGATTGACAAGACTACCAGTATTCCATATTAGAGGGACAACTAATGTGATGCTAACCTCTATTTATAATTCCAAACGTGTGTGCAGTTGACAGTTATTTTATATACACTCTGTGTAGGTTACTTCCACCTGTGTACTGTTTCTATGTATGGGACCCCGTTCATGGCGTGTCCAGCTTTCTGACGGTGACAGATATTGACATCTGGACAGTGAGTATGTACAACTGTTGACATGGGTGTAGCTGAGAAGCAGTGTGGTTGGTACTGTAGTTGTTGGAGCATGGGCCTGTCGACCACTGTACTGTACCTAGGCCACTGAGTCACAACCATCCAGGCCCATATGTTGACCACTTCCAGGCAATATTAAACACACACCAAACTTACCACACTGACCCCTGCATATTGTACACATGCTACAATCTATCATGTAGATTGGGACAGCTCTGGCAATCTGTACTCTAGTGATATTACTCCTCAAACTAACATGTTACTGCATTTCTACATGGGATTGTGGGGGGTGGGGGACTGCACTTCTGAAGACTTTAAACATTTGCAATGACTGTATTGGTATTTCAGTTACTCAGTTGGCTTCCATTTCATATTGTATTGTGACCTATCATGCAGAAAGGAAGCATATCAGTAGAGTACAAATGTTAGATCTTAATGGCATAAATTTCAGTTTCAGACTTCTTACCCTTCAGAACAAAAATGAAACTGCCAGACATGTTGTCATATGTCTGTGTAGTTCTGGTGGGGGTCTGTTCACCATTACCATCATTTGGAGGCCTTAGCGCTGCCTTTCTTTATGGTCATTTACACCTGTCCTACTGGGTGAGGCTGGTGGTGGGTATGTGACCTTCATTGACATCCATGTGTGTGACCTATTGACACCCACTGTTATTTGGGCCAGCACATGTACTGTGGTGGGAGTTGTCACCTTGTGTAGTACTGCCTAGTATGTTGACACCAGTATCACCTGTCTGCTGCTATCCCATTCAACCACCCAATTCCCTTGCATGCTTGCATCCATATCATACATACAACTATGAGAACATACTACTCCATTCAGTAATTGATAGGAAGGGTGACTTACCTTGTTGCTGGGCCAGTATTGAGGATGGTGCTGGAGGGCTGACTATGTTGGATGCACGTAGTGCACTCTCTATACATGGTAAAGCACATATAGTGTCATGTTTGCATCCCTTTTACTGTATGTGCAAGTCAGAGAGAGGTATCAGTCCCTGGGTACAGGGACAGGCTCAGGATATTCCTCCTGTGAGTCCCTCTGTGCCTGTGCTGGCCTTGGCAATGGTGGGGGGCTGAGTGGCCCTGCCCTGTGCTGTTCCTGCTGCAGCTGTTTCTGCAGGATCATATTGTGTAGCATGGCACATACTATGAACATTTGTGCACATGTAGCTGGAGAGTACTGAAGGCTCCATCGGATATGTCAAGGCAGCGGAACCGTGACTTGAGCATCCCAAACACATTCTCTACAGTGATCCTGGTTTGTGCGTGTGCCTCATTATGGTGTTCCTGTTCAGGTGTGTGTGTGTGTGTGTGTGTGTGTGTGTGCATTTCTGATGGGTGTCATCAGCCACGGCTCCAGTGCATAGCCAGCATCCCCCACTAGATGGCCATATGGGATGCCCCTCTGGCAAACCCCTGATACAGCTGTGAGCAATGCCAGATGTGGGAGTCCTGATAGCTTCCAGGGCTGCCAGCACACACATTCATGATAATGCTCTGGGCATTGCACACGACCTGGCAGTTGATGGAGGGGAAGCCCTTGTGGTTTATGTAGACCCTACTCTGCTCACCAGGTGGTGCTTTGATGTAGATGTTTGTGCAGTCTATAGCACCAACTACCTCAGGGTATTCTGCTATACAGTGGAAGAGAAGCATATGTCTGGTCAACACCTCATGGGTGGTGGGGAAATATATATGCTCATTGGCATGTGGTGTCATGGCATCCAGGAACTGGTGGAATACCCTGGATGCTGATGCCTGTGAGACCTCCATGATATCCCCAGTTGGTCTTTGGAAGGTACCTGTGGCTAGTATTCCTAGGTCTACACATACCTTGGTATTCACTGGCATAGGTTCCCCTTTGTTACTTCTGTGTGTGAGGTGTGGCTGGCAGAGCAAAATTATTTGCTGTTGGATGTCCCTGTCCACCCTATAGCGCTCCACTATCTCCAGCTCATATAGGCCCTGTTTGGTTACCCTGGGTCTTTACACTCTTCTCCTCCTCCTCACTGTGGGTTGATTGTCAGCATTCTCCTCCTCATCACTGTCAGTCTCTAGCACATATTGATGGAGTAAAGCAGCAGCAGTCTCTAACATTTTTAGTTAGTTTTGACAGTTAAAAAATCCCCTGTCTGTGTACACCAGTGGTGTAGAGTTTGTGGGAAAAAAACAGTCTGTAGGGTGTTTGCATAGTTTATAATAGTGTGCTGGGCTGCTGCATGTGTAATTGGCGGATTCTGATACATTCCACCTGCCAGCTATGTTAGTTCTCCTTGATTGCCTTCCTACTGCTGTTTCCCCTTCCCAGTTCCTCTCTATTTAAGCCCTGATGCATGACGTGCATACCCAGTGCTGAAATGTAAACAATGCTGCCATTTCCTCTTTTTTTTTTTTGTTTAAAACTCGGTGCGTGGCATGCACACCCGTTTAGGCTAATACACACTGCTCAGGCACATCTGACACACACCCTTTCTTAGCTGTGCTTAGCTAAGGGCAAACACGGGCCACAGAGCTACAATGAGCTTAAACCAAGCATGACACACCCCCTCATAAAGTCATTCAGCTCTTAGACTTGCACTGTTGTATTGCTGCACCTACACGGTTAGGTACAAGCTGACACTTTGAAGAAATATGTGATTCAGTATAAGTCCCTTCATTTGCATACCTCAGTGTATAGATCATTAGCTAATGCACTAAAATAGACTCTTTCCCCTTGACAACCAGTGCTCCCTGGTATTCTTTACATTCTGCATGCCATTGACTATAATGGCAAAATGCAGAATTAACTTAAAATTGAGTTTTCACATTTTTTTTATTTTCGGCACAATCCGTTTGCGTGCCACTGCCCTATGTTTAAACGGCCGAGATTGGCCAAAAAAAAGTTTAATTTTCATAATAATTAATCAATTTTTAATGTCAATGGCCTTATATTTGGCCATTGGCATGTCAAGTGTACATAATACATGCTTTTTCATGAGCTGTCATGCTTCTATTTTTTCAGTTGCAGAAATATACTCAGTTATTTTCTGAATACATTTCTGCACTGACACTGTTCTAGCATGGAGACCTGGCAGCTTGGTGAATCACTAAATCACCTCATTTGCATGTTTTTCACCAGCAAATAAGGTAATTTGCATGCCACATGGTTTTCTGTGCTAGAACAGTGTAGGGACGCTCTTGCACATTTGAGTTTTGCAAATTTGAGTTTCAGACTTCATACCCTTCAGAAAAATGCATGCTAATGCATAATCCATTATTCTAGCAACGTTCTAAGTTTATAAGAGCAATATTTAAAACCTGTCCCTATTTTTGGGCCTTTTTCTCCTAGTTTTGTTTGACTTTGCCCAGATGTTTTAGAGTGAAATGTTGAGAGATATGTCTCAGGGTAAAATTGTAAGTGCATTGCTACACTTCAGTTTTAATAAATACATCTACATTTGGAAAAGGCCAACTCATAAGCAGCTTTAAATAAAAAAAAAAAAGCCTTTAGCTGCACAATTGCAAAACCATAACAATACCGATCACATAAGACAGGTCTTAGACCACGTAATTAAGATATTTTGCCATGTAAAATTACTATACCCATTTTGGAGTACACTAGACATATTTATAATTCACTGGGCTCTATTCAAGTGGTGTATCATTTTATCTTATCACAAGTATATAAAAAAGTGTTCTAATCACACCCCAGGATTCAGCAAGCTCTGCATGGCATGTAGGAATAGTGCAGGAGCCGCTGGCCGCCGAGAGATCCAGGAACAAGCTCCCTGGACATGCACGAGCGCTCCTTCACTATTCCTGCACGGACACAGCTCCTGTATGCAAATTACCCCATTTGCAGGTGAAAACCTTACAAATGAGGTGAATTTGCAATCCATGAAGCTGGCAGCTGATCGTGCATGACTAGTGTAATCTGCAGAAATGTACTTGGTTAGTAACTGAGTACATTTCTGCAAACTACAAAACGGAGCCATGACAGCTCCAAATAAGGGGTGTATATAACATGTAAAGCATGCCAATGGCCAAATATATGGCCAGTGGCATGAAAAACAGTTGCAAAAAAAAATAACTTTTATTTTTTTTGGCCGATTTCATCCATTTAAGCATAGGGCAGTGGTGCTCAAATGGGATCGGCCCGAAAATAAAAAAAAAAAACTTGAAAAAAGCATTCTATCCAAAATCACAATTTTGCCATTATACTCAACGGCAGGCAGAAGACAACATGGCCAGTGAACAGTGGTTGCTAAGGGGGAAGGCTCAGTGTCAGACTTGTAACTAGGCATTAGCAGGCAATCCTATGCAAATGAGGGGAAGGATACTGAATCCCAGATTCCCCTCATGGCTAGCCTGCACCCAACCGTGTAGGTGCAGGAAGACCATGGTGTAAGCCTAAGAGCTGACATCATAGAGGGGTGTGTCAGGCATACTGTAAGCTTTCTGGAGCTCTGTGGCTCGGGTTTGCCCTTAGCTTAGCAGAGCTAAGCAAGGGGGTGTGTCTGAAGCTGCCAAGCACTCTTTACATTACCTAAGCAGGTGTGCACACCGCACACTGTGTTTTAAATGGGAAAAAAAAGTAAACCAGGAAATAGCAGCTCCGTGCACATCTGAGCACTGTGTTTGCATGGTGTGTCCCTGGGCTTAAACAGGAAGGCATTGGGAAGGGAAAACAGCAGTAGGAAGGTAATCAAGGAGAACTAGCATAGCTGGCAGGTGAAATGCATCAGAATCAGCCAATTACACAGGCAGCAGCCCAGCCCAGCACCCTACTATAAACTATGCAAACACCTTTCCCTCTGTTTTTTTCCACAAACTCTACACCACCGATGTACACAAGTGAGGAAATTTTACCAAACAAATGCTACAAAATGATAGGGGCTGCAGCAGCTCTCATAAATCAATATGTGAAAGAGGCTGAGAGTGGTGAGGATGAGAATGCTGACGACCAACCCACAGTGAGGAGAAGGAGAAGAGTGTACAGACCCAGGGTAACCTACCAGGAGCTACATGAGCTGGAGATAGTGGAGCACTATAGGGTAGACAGGGACCTCCTACAGCAAATTGTTGAGCTGTGCCGGCCATGCCTCACACACAGAACCAACAGAGGGAAACCCATCCCAGTGGATACCAAGTTATATGTAAGCCTAAGAATACTAGCCACAGGTACCTTCCAAAGGCAAACTAGGGATATCGTGGGGATCTCACAGGCATCAGCATCCAGAGTACTCCACCAGTTCCTGGATGCCATGTCAGCATGAGCATCTACATTTCCACAACAGTCATGAGGCAATATGGATCTCTTCTACCAAATAGCAGAATACCCTGAGGTAGTGGGTGCTATAGACTGCATGCACATACATATCAAAGCACCACCCGGTGAGCGGGTTAGTGTCTACATCAACCACAAGGGCTTCCCCTCAATCAACTGCCCGGTTATATGCGATGCCCAGGGCATTATAATGAATGTGTGGGCTGGCTGCCCTGGAAACTATCACAACTCCCACATCTGGCATATGACGCAGGTGTAGCAGAGATTTGCTAATGGGGACATCCCTTATGGCCACCTAGTGGGGGATGCTGGTTACGCACTGGAGCCGTGTCTAATGACACCCATCAGAAATGCACACACACCCGAACAAGAACTCCATAATGAGGCACATGTATAGACCAGAATCATAATAGAGCATGTGTTTGGGATGCTCAAGTCATGGTTCCGGTGCCTGGACATATCCAGTACAGCCTTGCAGTACTCACCAGCTACATGTACCCAAATTGTCATCGTATGTGCCATGCTACACAATATGATCCTGCGGAAACAGCTGCAGCAGGAACAGCAAGGGGCAGGGCCACACAGACCCCCACCATTGCCAAGGCCTGCACAGGCAGAGAGTGACTCAGAGGAGGAACAATCTGAGCCTACCTCAGTAGGCAGAAGGAGGCATGCCCAGTATGCCCAGGCCTTGGCAAAGAGGCAACGCATAGCACATACACTGACATGGTAGGAACCCAGGGAATGACACCTCTCTCTGACCCACACATACAGTAAAAGGGATGCCAAACATGACACTACCTGTGCTTAACCATATATAGGGAGTGTACTATGTGCATCCGACATTGTCAGCCCTCCAGCACCATCCTCAATACTGGCACAGCCACAAGGTAAGTCACTATCCCTATCAGTTGCTGAATGGAGTAGTATGTTTTGTTACTTGTATCTGTGGTATGGATGTGAGCATGCTAGGGAATCGGGTGGCTGAATGGGATACCAGCAGATAGTAGACACCTATAGTGGCAGCATGAAATCTGTAACAAATACTGGTGTCACCATAGTAGCCAGTACTAGACAAGGTGACAAAACTCACTGCAGGAAATGCCGTGGGCCAAATGTGTGTCCATAGGACACACACACACACACACACACACACACACACACACACACACACACACCACTCAGGGAGCCTCACATACCCAATAACAGTCTCAGCCAGCAAAACAGGCATAGACAAACACAAACAAAGGCTGTGCTAAGGCCTCTGATTAATGGCTATGGATAACAACCCCCTCCAGACCTACAGTGACAGACTACAACAGGTCAGGGAGTGGAATGTTAGTTCTGAAGGGTAAGAAATGTGAAACTGAAATGTAGGTCAATCAAACCTAAGAACTGTAGTACACTGATATGCCTCTAGTATGCATAATAGTTCAGAATACAGAATTAAATGGAGTACCTGAAATACCAGTGCAGTCATAGCAAATGTGTACAGTTGTCAGGTGTGCCCCCCCCCCCCACAGTCCTATGTAGAAATGTGGTACCATGTATGTGTAAGTATAATAACAGTGGAGCACAGATTACCTGAGCCGGCCAAAGTAGATTGTAGCATGTGTACAATATGCAGGGCTGCATGTGTTAGATTGGTGTGTGTTGTATATTGTGTGAGAGTGGTCAGCATGTAGGCATGATGAGGTTTGTCCTGGTGGCCACTGGCCAGTACTGCCGATGAAAGGGCCAAGTTCTCACAACTGCAGTGCCAATCACAATGCATCCCAGCAAAACACATTCCAGCAGTAAGCTATAGTAAATATTTGGATGTAATATCTGTCACCATCTAAAAGATGGACATGGCATGAATGTGGGCCCAGACATACAAACAGTACACAGGTGGAAGTACCCCAGACAGACAGTGTATAATATGTTACTGTCAAATGGACACACCTTTGGAATTGTACATACAGGTTAACAGCACATTAGTTGGGTTTGTTGTAAGGAATACCAATGTTGTCTGGCCAACCACTTGCAGACCACAAAGGTCACAGGTGTGAAGTATTGAGAAACTGCTGATGTCCCTGCACAAGCCAGCATAAGTGGAATGCCCCATTTATATCTGTGAGTCAGATGCAAATAGTGTCCATAGCACACATGCACCCAGCTCACCCCACCATCACCCACAGGTATCTCACAGATCTTATCCCTGCTGTTGGGAATGAGTACAATATGAACCCATCTCTGTATGGCAATAGCCACAGAATGCATCATGCAGATGAGGTCTCTCATGCAGGTGCGTCCCTAGCTGTAAGCAGAACCCTGCCAGCATCCACATCACTGGATCAGTAATGACAGAAAGTATTAGCATTTACACCTTGCACACCTACCTTGTCACCCCAGGGGAATATAGTGTCTTGCAGTCTGGGACTGTAGGAGTTATACAATGCAACTTCCTGCTGCAGCTGGCCTGCATCACTACCAAATTCTCTACAGTCTTCTGACAAAGGCCTGTGTCTCACCCATACTGCCAAAGTATGCTATGTCATGGACTCCCAAATAACAACATAACACAGTCCACAGAACCCAAATGCAAGGCCATGTCGACAAATCCCAGTAACATGTCCACCATGTCCTACTGCATAAACTGTGGACCAACACCAAATTACTGCTGGGATGAAGTGATAACTATAGGGAACTTATCAGATAATGTTTGCATAATGTTTGGAAGAGGATAGAATAATTAGAGGGGGGTAGCAGCATGGACGGCATGGAGTTTGTGAAGTCTGAAACTCAGCCGTGTGCACATACTATCCCTGCCTGCAAACACAGGAATGGGTGGCTACAAACCTGCTCGTAAACCACAATGTGAAAGGTAATGATCAGAAATATAACCCCTGCCTCTGGGTAACCTGTGTGAATCTGTACAGTTGTGAGGTATGTCCACAGCAGGATATGGCCATACTGTCACGTCGATGGATGTACAAGCATGGGATCCTCAGCCACCACTGTACCAAGGTGCTGGACCATTTACACAAACCCATCAGCAAGTGTCTGCAGCTTCCCCTCCAGAATGGCATGACTGTGCAAGAATATGTAGGCTGCAGACCACAATACTGGACACAGCTGCAGTCACCCTGTGTTCCCCAGGAAATTACTGCAAACAAATATGTGTACCTGACAGTAGTTGATGACATAAACCATCACAGTGTAAAACAGACATATGTGTGAATATCTCTGCTAACACCTCTGCTAAGACCATGTAGCAGAAGGAGCACAGATACAATTACCTACAGTAACCCACTATCCTTTGCCCATTTTGACCCCATATTGTCAACCGATCTACAGATATCCTACAGAAATAGGTTGCTACTGTAGGTGTAGAACAAAAAAGCCTGCACTGGAGTACAATCTACCTGGAATGGATTCGCACATTCAATACAGAAGGTCATACTGGGCATGCTCCCACACTTATAGAAACAAAGCCCATGTCTGACAACAAAATACTGAAAGGTCATACCGGACATGCTCCCACACTTACAGAAATGAAGCCCATGTCTGGCAACAACAGTGGACTATACATATCTGACAGTCACAGATGTTTGTGCATACATTCCTCATTGCACACCAGTCATGCTTTGCACATACATTGGATAGGAATACACACATATATCCAAGGACAACAGATTATAATAGGCCAAAATTACACATACATAGATGTGTGGAAGAGAGTGACAGACAGTGACAAAGAGCCTCCCATCATAAGTTCTGTCCCACCCAGCATACATCCAATTGGCTAAAACCACATGATGTGGAAATGTCAATCACTGTAGACATTTGCCTCTGGTATCCCTCAGCACTATAGTGTCTGTGGTGCTTGTGGTAACTATGTAACATGACTGTACAGTCAGTATTCATCTAGCAGTTGTATACACGTACTTGTGAAATATAAACCTGTGTGTGCCTGAGTGTTCTGTGTCTGCCTCCGGATGAATGGCTTATGACCCATGCACACACACTGCACTCCCCATTGCCCTACTATGGCAAACCCGCTGATGTCTTCACCTTGAAATACACCTTTGGTGAAGGAGTAGCCCTATGAGCTCTGGGGCATGTGCTATAACTGTGTAATGCTATAGTGTGATGTACTAGTTATGTAGGAGTTCTAATCCCAGACATGGTAACTGTGTGTGTGTGTGTGTGTGTGTGTGTGTGTGTGTGTGTGTGTGTGTGTGTGTGTGTGTGTGTGTGTGTGTGTGTATATATATATAGGAATCAATGCTTTTGTGGCCATTCACACTTCCCATTGCCCTTCTTTGTCAAGCCTGCTGATGTCATTCACCTTGAAATACACCTTTGGGGAAAGAGTAGCCTTATAAGCTCCATGTCGCGTGGTATATCTGTGTAATGCTATACTGTGATGTACTACTTAGGTAGGATTTCTAATCCCAGACATGGCAATTGTAGAACTTTTTGTGTGTGTTTGTCTGTGCAGGGATCAATGCTTTTGAGGCCATTCACATACAATACAATTTCCAATGCCCTACTTTGGCAAGCCTGATGATGTCATTCACCTTGAAATACACCGTTGGGGAAGGAGTAGCCCTATAAGCTCTATGGCGCATGCTATAACTGTGTAATGCCATAGTGTAATGTACTCATTAGGTAGTTTTATTCCCAGACATGGTAACTTTAGAGCTTTGTGTGTGTGTGTGTGTGTGTGTGTGTGTGTGTGTGTGTGTGTGTGTGTGTGTGTGTGTGTGTGTGTGTGTGTGTGTGTGTGTGTGTGTGTGTGTGTGTGTGTGTGTATGTGTGTGTGTGTATGTGTAGGGATCAATGCTTTTGTGGCCATTCACAGTCACTAGGCACTCCTAAAAATGGAGAACATCAATATCTGTGTAGTAACAGAGACCTGATCCAAGGCTCCAGAGAGCACCCCTGAAATTACAGCTCTCACCACACCTGTCGGCCAACAAACCAGGTACAAAACACGAAAGGTGGAGGTGTGTCCATATTCACCAAGGATATTCACACCACCAGGATACTTGCCCAACAGAATGCATCTGAAATACCCCTGGTGCAACTAACACTAGGTAAGACTGCAATCCAAATTGTATAGCTTGCTACAGATCTCCCTCCATGCCCCAAGATTCCCACTACACCTTTCAAAACATACTGAAAAATATTATGATACAACCAAACACCTTAATACTGGGTGATGTACACTACCAAGCCATTAACTGTGAATACTACTTGTGTCCCAACACATGTGCCCAATGATGCTTGGAAGTCATAATTCCCACTGCCCTGGATCAAGTAACGCATAGTCCCACCAGGGGCTCAAATATCCTAGACCTGGTCATCAATGCTCCACACCTATGGTCACCCCATCGGTGGTCAGGTCTGCCCATAAGCTAATCACCTTTAACATACACATCCCTCCCCCAAACCCAGTAAGGAAACCTCCATAACACACATCTCCAAAGCCAATATCATGCTACACATGTCAGACATGACTAACGTCATGACACCCATGTAGACAGGAACTGAAAGGATGACTGCTGAATCCTACATGAAGGCACTGTACAAGCACATCCACTCGGGAATGAATCATGCCATCCAATATAGAACCAAGACACTCCCCACCAAGAAAAGGAAGCCAATGTGGTAGCCCCCTGCCATAAACATACTGTGCAAGAAATGGAAGAAACTGTTGCAGAAACAAGGTCATTTCCAGAATGGAAAATACTCCCTTACCAGCCTCAGTAAGAAGCTGAGATTCCTCATAACATCCTGCAAAGCTAGTTATGAACATAATATAGCCAAAGATGCCAAAGGCACCTTCATGCCATTCCATAGCTATGTCAGGAATCTAAATGGCAATGCTCAGATCTGCTCTGCACTACAACAGGATGGTATTAAATATACTGCTCCCAAGGATATTGCCATTATCCTGGCAGATCGATTCAGTGCCAACTGCACTGCCATCCCACCCATGAAAAGGCCCATCTCAACACTGAAAGATTGCCAGATTCTGATAATAATGGCCACACAGGTAAAAAACACACTCTCCAGAGCTAAGAAAACAGCATCCATGGGACCAGTCAAAATCCCGGGCTGTGTACTACATGAACTACAAAATAAACTGCCATCTCACCTACGTGCTATGTCTAATCCTAGCCACACCTCAGGCTTTGTGCCCACTGTGTGGTGCACTGCTACATTAACTCAGTCCACAAGGAGGGTTCCACCTTGGATCCTGGGAACTTCCGGGTTGGAAGGGTGGCCTAATGGTTAAGGTGTTTGCCTTACAAACTCAAGGTGCAGGGTTTGAGTCTCACAAAGGATAATTGTCTAGGCTTAAAATGGCTTGCAAGGGCAGTTAGCCTAGTACTAACCTATGAACTATGAACTATGAACAGCCCCAGCAGTATGACGTGCCTGATCTGCAAGGCCATGGAATGTATTATCATGGAACTTATAAACAAAGACATTGGCAACCTGCAAACACAGGACCCCACTCAGGTTGGGTTTGTGAAGGGCCAATCATGTCTCCTGAACTTGATTGACATCTTTGAATTAGTCTCCAGAGCTGTGGACGAGGGTAAGGCAGTTCACACAGCCTAACTGGACCACGCCAAGGCCTTCAACACCATTCCCCAGTCCAAGATCATAGATAAATGTACCAAGCTGGCCATTAATCCCTATGTCACCCAATGGGCTGCCAACTGCTGTACTGACAGAACCCAGACTGTAAATGTAGGTGACACCAATTCCAGCCCCAGACAAGTGACAGTTGGAGTACCTCAGGGTTCAGTCCTGGGACCACTCTTGTTTGGCATCTACTGCTCTGAAGTACAGGCCAACACTAAGGTACTCTGGCTAACAAAGGTCACAGATGGCTGCACGCTGGGAGTCAATACTGAATCCCCACATGATGTGGGTATTCTACAGAAGGGCTTTACAGAAAGAGATGCTTGGTGCCTGAGCCATGGCCTCAAGCTCAATGCCAATAAATGCATAGCCATCCCCTTTGGGAAGAGACATGTACCTGTGAAGTACCACATAGGTAGCAATACACTTAACATCTAAAGTGTGATAAGAGACTTAGGAACACAGGTGGACAGTGGTCTCATCTTTGATAACCACATCACCACAACAGTCAGGAAATCCACCTATGTGGCACACCTTATCACTAAGGGCTTTGCATCCAGGAAAAAGGAGGCCATTGTCCTACTGTAGTCATCTCTCAGTAGACCCAGTACAGACTACAATGGCCCATTAGGTATGTACCTTACAAGACATCTGCAACAACAAGAAAGGCTGCAGACATACCACACTAAAAGAATCACAGGCCTAAACCAGATGCTCTATGCTGACCGTCTGAAAATCATCCAGCTATACTCTGTCACATATCATGTACTCAAAGGTGATCTCTGCTTAACATACAATGCCATGTCAAACCCAGAGCTGTTGGACATGCTACACTTAAAGAAATCCAAATCCCTCACAGCCACATGCTCCAGGGATCCAAACCTTGTCATCACAATGAACAATACATGCTGGAGGGATGTGTTCCTGACCCATAGACTCCCCAGACTTTGGAATAGACTGCCCATACATGTCAAGCAGAGTGCCTCTTTGACCCTCTTCAAAAGTAACCTTGACAATTGGATGGGAGATAGGAAATTGACCCTGGGGATCATGTCAGTTGCCCTGCTAGACAGGGGTCCAGAGAAGTAAATATTGTGGGAAGACAAAGCCAGGGAATTGTCATGGCTAGGCATGTATAGGCCCTAGGGCCAATAGCCTAGTACCAACATATGAACCTGTGAACCTATGACATACATTTTCCATTGACCAACCTTGGCAAGCCTGCTGATGTCATTCACATTGAAATACACCTTTGGGGAAGGAGTCACCAAATAAGCTTCGTGGCATGTGCTATAACTGTGTAATGCTGTAGTGTGATGTACTAGTTAGGTAGGAGTTCTAATCACAGACATGACAACTGTATACATTGTGTGTTTGTTTGTCTGTGTAGGGATCAATGCTTTTGAGGCCATTCACAGTCACTACAACTTCCATTGCCCTACTTTGACAAACCTGCTGATGTCATTCACTTTGATATACACCTTGGAGGAAGGAGTAGCCCAGTAAGCTCCATTGTGCATGCTATAACTATGTAATGCTGTAGTGTGATGTGCTTGTTAGGTAGGAGTTCTAATCCCAGACATGGCAATTGTATAGCAGTGTGTGTGTGTGTGTGTGTGTGTGTGTGTGTGTGTGTGTGTGTGTGTGCTTGTTTGTTTGTGTAGAGAGCAATGCTTTTGAGGCCATTCACAGTCACTACAACTTCCATTGCCCTACTTTGGCAAGCCTGCTGATGTCATTCACTTTGATATATACCTTTGTGGAAAGAATAGCCCAGTAAGCTCTGTGGCGCGTGCAATAACTGGGTAATTCTGTAGTATGATGTACTAGTTAGGTAGGAGCTCTAATCCTAGACATGGCAACTGTATAACTTTGTGTATGTGTTTGTTTGCCTGTCTAGGGATCAATGCTTTTGAGGCCATTCACAGTCACTACAACTTACATCGCCCTACTTTGGCAAGCCTGCTGATGTCATTCACTTTGATATACACTTTTGGGGAAGAAGTAACTCAGTAAGCTCTGTGGCGTGTGCTATAAGTGCGTAATGCTGTAGTATGATGTACTATTTAGATAGTTCTAATCCCAGACATGGCAACTGTGAGAATTGGTGTGTGTGTGTGTGTGTGTGTGTGTGTGTGTGTGTGTGTGTGTGTGTGTGTGTGTGTGTGTGTGTGTGTGTTTCTCATAAGTATCCTGTGGGGAGGTAGCTGTGAGTGTGTAATAACAGGACCCAGTGTGAAGTGGGTTTTGTAAATGTCTTATGTGGTTGGCCTATTATATGTCACAATGTACACCTTACAAGGATAACAGATGTCAAGCAGCAGAGAGGCTGGGGTAGACAATCCATACCCCTACATGTGACATCATGGCTTGGGGAACAGTATAGGCAACCTTTGTATTACCCAGAGAATACTCTCCACCCATGTCTCATACACAAACACATCCAGCTATGCAACAACAATTATGTTGGTAGTTCCCTGCATATTGCCCACAGATAGCAACCATGGTGTGCTTGCAGTGGACTACAGAGGACCTGGCCCCCTGTCCCATCCCTACAATAGGCAAATCATTGCATACAGTACTCCTTTGTTATGCTCCCTACTGGATGCCTGCAACAACTGTAGAGCCAGCAAATGTAACCCACAAAGGACATACCATGCCTTATACACATGCCCTATATGGACAGATGCCACTGACACCAGTGAATACCTGTATCATGCTGTCAGTGTAGGTGCAGGGTCAACCTGGTGTCCATTGCCAGTTCTCACCACATGAGGTCAGGAATGGCACATCTGATGATAACATTCTGTCTACACAACATGCCCCAGGCACCCCAGGTACACTTCCACATGTCACAGAACATGCATGTGGGATGTGTGCATATCCCAGACACCGTCCATTTTATGAAATATAGAACACACACATGGCAAGCATTGCACAGCACTGGCCACCCACAATAGTAACCCAGATGAGTGGATGGTGAATACAATACCCACCTGTGTGAGCCAATCCAGACACTAAACCCCTGAGCCACACTGCAGACCATTGTCATGTAGCCTGATGCCAAGGTATACCCTTTACATAGCCTTGTCCAGCCTTCTGGCACAGTCAACCACTACACACCTGTGAAGCAATGCACCCATGCATGTCAGTATTGGCAAACCTGTGTCTGTGTGTGTGTGTCGTATAATGATTTGGATGCCATGCACACTCACTACACCTCCCATTGGCCTACTGAAGCATGCCTTCTGATGTCAAACACCTTGACATACCCTTCGCTCATATATCAGCCTGATAACCTCTGTGGTGCATGTGATACCTATGTATTAATGTATTGTGGCACACTAGCTAGTTAGGAAGTCTAATCCTGACCCTGCCAATTGTGATAATGTGTGTGAGTTCCTGAGAAAGTGTGGCTTTGTCGAACTTGACACCTGTTCTTGTGGACAGGCACATGTACTACACCTAACTTATCCCACCTTTATCATTGTTGCTGATGTCATTTACCGTCAAATATACCTTTGGACAGCTCCCTAACATGTAAGCTCTGTGGCACATGCAATAACTGCATAGACATGTAATAGCAATACATAGTCAAGCAGGGGTTTGAAACCCTGTACTGGTAAGTGTGTTACACAAACATGCTTAGGTTTTACTCTCCTACCCTCACCATGTTTTACTTTGTCTCTGTCTGTGTCTCTCACTCCCTCTCTGGTGGATGTGGAGAAGTACACCTGCTTTGCTTAGGCAGCAGCTTGTGTTTTGTAAGTGATGCTCATGATCAGCTGATGGCCTGTGTGTGAATTGTAGTCCCCCACTAGCTGATTGCATGTGGAACAGCTGTGGTAACATTCCCATAGCCAATTGCATGGAAACACGTTCCTATAACTAGGAACATAATTTGGGTGTTGGCCCTTTTCATTCACTATGAGCAGGCCTTCATGTCTGTGTTTGGCAAACAGCATCACAGATGGTAGTGGGATATACCTCTAACAACATACACTGACAGGCCAACAAAAGGAGGGGGATGCTCCAGACATGACTACAGAATGTAAGTTTGCTGTTCTGCATTTGGAGTAATGTTGGTTTAACAGGGTTTGTGAGGATATAGCTGGTCTACATGATTTAATACCTGTCATGACAGTGTTATGTGTTTTAGGAAACTCCCAACTGTAGGGTTATCTGCAGACTGGCCAGTGTTTGGAGCCTTATGTGTTACTCACAGATTACCTATCTTAGCACTGCAGAAGCATAGTCTGAGGATTACAGTCAGTAAATGGTGACAGCCATGGCAGTTACTGACTTCATATCCCTCAAAAGACATATGTCACAACAAACCCTGTTACAACAGTAACTGTATGAGGTTATCACAGCAGCATGTCAGTATTGGCCCTGTGTTTGTGCCTCCAGCCACAACTCTGTCAACCTTTGTACATATGTCATGCAGTAGGAGGTGCATATGTTCTGTACACCATTATTTATTGACATCATATCTGATAACAAGCCAGTGAGATATCAGACTGCTAGACATGTTTTGTATAGTAGGGGTTATATTTGAGGACATAACCTGGGCATTCTGTGGTTGTGTGTACAGTACTGAGGTCTGTGTACTTATGGTGATTGTCGACAGTGTGTGTGTGTATTGTGAATATATACATTGGCCTGTGTACAGACTGTGGTAGATGTCATTGTTCTTGGTCCTGTTCCATCTGATGTTACATGCTACTCCAGTGTATGGTACCCTATTGGCTTCCATGTTTGTAGGGCCAAACACACACATGTCCCATACCACTGACAAGCATCGGACCACACTGTGTAGTGACCCAGTATATGTAGGGTATGTGTGTGAGTAGCACATATGAGGATGGCGCTGATCAGACAGTCCATATACTGTAATATTAAGCTAGCTTACCATATGTGGCTGTGGCTGTGGTCGCATTGGTTGTGGGTATGCACTTTCACACAGGTGTCTGTTACTCTGTGCTGTGACATGCTTGTAGAGCCTTCTATATTTGCAGGTACATGTGTATACCTCCATAGGAACTGTAGCCTAGTGTTGCAGCAGTCTGCCTGTAGTTTGCACAGTGCTTTGTTACATGCCTAATAGCTTAGCATACTTACCTAGTGTGATGTTATGTCCAGATATTTACCAGATGTACTGCTGCTGGGCCACTATAACTGTCATGTATTTCTGACAAAGCAGTGAGATGCTGTACAGATGTATGTCACTAACTAGTGGGTAGTATGTGGCCATGTGACCTCTGCACCACCGGTTATTATGTGTCAGGACAGACAGGAGTGTGTGAATGCATAACCTGTGTGGGCATATGTATTCCAGTATTTATGTGATATACCCATTTACATGGCTGTTAACATCCATGTTGTCAGGCTTGGTCCACATGTCTTGCACTAAGGGGATCTGTGTATACCTCTGGATTGACCAGAGTGTGTCAGACTGTCCACATTTATTGACCATGTCTCTGCTGTATTCCACAGGACCATTACTGTGATATCAGTGGTACTGTACTATGATGACCTTAGGATGTTTGTCAGTAACTGATGATGTACATGTCAGTAGTAAATGTGACCTCCCACACACAACACTTCTGTTAAGACAACTCCTGTTACAGTAGCAACAGTCTACATATATACCTGCAATACGTACATGAAATCCCCTTGAACAAAAAGGTTGAGACTATTGGTGCTGAGGTATGACTCTACTCCATGTTCTGGACATATGTTAAACTAATATATATATATATATATATATATATATATATATATATATATATATATATATATATATATATATATATATCATCATCATCATCCCCTTTTTCCCATTTACATGGGGTCGGGGTATCGTATTAACTGTCGCCAACTCTCTCGATTCAGTGCCACTCTCCTGCCTTCTTCAACACTCATGCCTGACTGTCGCAGATCTTCTTTCACACAATCCATCCACCTCTTTGCTGGACACCCTCGCTTCCTCTTACCTTCTTCCTGTCTGTCCCAAAGCTCCCTCACCAGATTGTCTTCTGCTTTTCTACACATGTGCCCATACCATCGTAATCTGTTTTCTTTGATCTTTTCTGCAATTGGAGCTACTTTGGCTTCTGCTCTTATGTCCTCATTTCTTCGCCTGTCTCGCAGTGTGCATCCTACCGCCTTTCTCAGGCACTTCATTTCCATCACCTCTAGCTTCTTCAACTGTTCTGCCTTTACTGCCCAGGTTTCTGTACCATACAGTAGTACTGGTCGCACCACTGTCTTGTACACCTTACTTTTCGGCTTCTTTGGCATTCTTCTGTCATATACTACACCTGATACTCTATGCCAGTTGGCTGCAACTCCTCTGATTCTAGCTTTGACCTCTTCATTCAGACTACCCTTCTCCTCAACCACCCCTCCCAGATACTTGAAGCTGTTTACCTGTTCCACTATCTTCCCATCTATCTCTATTCTCAGCTTCTTCTGATTTCCCCAATCTGCTGCCATTACCACTGTCTTATCTGTGCTTAGTTTCATCCCATGTGCCTTCAGATTTGCATTCCAGTCTCCTATCCTTTGCTGAAGTTCTAGATCAGAGTCTGCCTGTACTGCCACATCGTCTGCAGCTTTGTTGCTCTGACCCCTCCAACCTGTTTGCTGATGTAAAAACGAAGAAAACACAAACTGGTTAAACCAAAAAGACCTCAACAAACGGATGAGTCCAGCCACACGTAACTTAACGCTAGACTTTATTGCACACAAAATACAGCGTTTTCGCTACCCTTATCAGGAAGCTTCTTCAGAAATAAATAAAAAAGCGCGAGACAGCGCTTTTAAATAACAAGAGAAATGCACGTGAAACGTGCTACATTAATTAGACAAATGAGTAAATGAACGGATCATAATAAAATGAAACATGTTAAAGTAGTATAATATAATAAAGTACAGTGAATATCATGCTTCCAGATAAAAATTTTTTTAACACAGGAATAAAAAGTTTTAAAAATACCTTAGGTTTAAATAAACCATGAGTATAAACAACTAAGCAACACTGTTGTCAAGTCAGTTACAAGCTACTAGCCATAAATGCCACAAAGGGTACTGAATAGAGCGAATGGCAATACAGTTGTATACTTTCAATTAAAAGTATATTTTTATATATATATATAACAACTATAAATGCATCACCTAAAGTGGTGAACAAAACACTGTTCACTGCTGCCATTCTTTCATATGAAAAAGAGATGCTTAAGTTGTAAAAATATAAAAATTAAAAAATAAAACAAGTGAACAATACAATTAACTTAAATCTAATAAGTCATCTCAAATGTGCTTTTAGTTTCAGGAAGGGTGTGATGTTGCAGCTTTCATTTAACCCAGGGGTACTGAAGGCGTTCAGTTTGAGCTGCCATAATAATTCACGAACCTCCAGGTTCAAAGAAAGTGGACCCCCTCTAAAAGATTCAGACAAGTGATCAACACCCATAAATACAAACGAGTGACCAGGGAGAAGACCAACATGTTTGGCCAAAGCATTCTCAGTATTTCCAGTTCTGATAGCATACTGGTGCTGGTATATTCTGTCCTTAAACCTTCTATCGGTTTTACCAATATAGAAGGCAGGACAGCACACACAGTATGCTATGTATATAATGGATTTTGTATTGCAATCAATTCTATGGTGGATGTAATATTTAATATTACAATTTGTAACTGTACAGTAACTACCTGTTCTAATATACATACAATATTTACAAAAACCACATGTAAAGGAACCCTTAGTTCTAAATGTGGAATTAGTTACTGTGTTAACTTGTAACAGGTCTTTGATGTTTTGACCACGCCTGAAAACAATATGTGGTTTTGCCCCAAGTTTTTCAAGTAGACAACTATTATTAGAAATAACTGCCCAATTCTTAAAAAGAATGTCTATTATACACCCTGAATCAAGGTTAAATGTTGTAATAAAACTACACTGGGTAGTACTGGGGGGATCAACAACTAAACTGCATGGACTAGTTCCTTCCTTTTCAGTAGATGACAGACTTTCAAGAGGGGCATCTTGAGTTGGCATAAGTAGAGGTTTATAAAAACCTTTTCTTCTCTTATGACTAACTTCACCTATTAGATCATCCACCAAAGTGTTTGAATAGCCTCTATTTAAGAATAAAGATCTCAAATATTCACATTCACTAACAAAATCTTCCAGCTCACTACACATGCGGGCAGCTCTTACAAGCTGTCCTTTTACAATGGCTCTTTTTTGTCGCATTGGGTGGGAGCTGGAAAAATGAAGAAAGGAATTGATGTAAGTATCCTTTCTGTAAATAACTGAGTTGAACAAGTTATTTTGGACATTTTTTACTAATTTAACATCCAAATAGCTTATAACTTCAGTATTGAAGTTATACGTGAATTTCAGGAAGGGAGTTGTGCTATTCAAAAAGGCTACAAACTTGTCCGCTTCCATGGAATTCCCTTTAAACAAAAGGAATATATCATCCAAGAAGCGGGTGTAGTAAGAAATTTTACTAGACCATTCCCCACTACATAGCACAAACTTCCTTTCCCAAAAGGCCATAACTAAATTGGCTACGGCCGCTCCACAAGGGGAGCCCATGGCCACCCCTTGTTTCTGTATATAAATCTCATTTTCAAAAACAAAAAAATTGGATGTTAAAATAATGTCCAAAATTTCTGTGATGTTATCTATTTCATTAGGTGAGGCTCCAAATTCTATAAGAAGCAGTTCAATCCATTCGCAGGCCTCCAAATGGGGAATAGATGTATATAAATCTACAACATCTATTGTTAAAAAGTTGTTCTCACCAATTTCTCCAAAGTTATTAATATCCATAAGGAAAGACCAAGAGTCTCTACAGATTGTTGGTACTTGTTCAACATATTTTCTAAGTAGCAAATCCACATATTTGGAACAAGGGTAGGTGGCCGATGCACGCCCATCAATAAGAGCTCTCATAGGGGGGTCCCCAAGGTTTTTATGAACCTTGGGGATCCCAAACATCACTGGAGTTCTAGGATACAAAATATCAATGTACTTAAAGATGTCTTCACTGATTCTACCATTAATGTATAGATCACTAAAATAACCTCTAGTTCTTTTTATACTAGTATTCATCTCGTTGGTAGAAGATTTGTTATAAGATGCAGAATGTAAGACCTTCAACATTCTTTCACTATAATCGGCCTTCTCAAATATTACCAGGCCACCCCCTTTGTCAGGTTTTATAACTCTAACATCAGCGAAACGCAAAGTACGTAGAGCTGAAAGCTGTTCCTTAGTAATGTTAAATTTGTTAACATTATTAGAGTTGATTTTACCTGGTCCAACAATGTGCCTGATATCTAATTCGCACATATGTTCGAATATTTTAAGTGTCACATTCAAGGGAGGATTGAAAACACTAGAAAGTTTTAACCTATTATCAGGAAGGAAGTCAGTACCATTAAAAAGGAGTTTCAAATTCAATTTTCTGATGTAGCATTTAAGATCAAGAAGAACTTTTGCTACATCACATCTCCTCGAAGGTACAAATGTATTCCCTAATGCCAGTAATTCTACCAACTCAGGTTCTAAATGCAAACTAGAAAAGTTATATATTAAAAAGTCACCTTTCTTATTTAAGATAATCTTAGGATGATCTGGATATGCATCGCTAATATCATTACCAACTATTTCCAATTCCTGTTCCCCTTGTACTGTTTCTGTTTCTGTTTGTTCTTTGTCCCTAAAAAATTACCTTGTTCATTAAAGTTATTCGCACTAAATTCAGTAGAGGGTCCAGGAATTTCTGAATTTGTATTAGCTCCTGTGTTATATCTCTTATTTGCATTCCTATTACTCCTTCTGAGAGGTTGCTCTACCCGTGTATTTGTCGGAGCATTCGAACCGGTCCCCTCCCCTTCTAAGTCATCTTCCACACCTTGCTCTAAACAATCATTACTATTAATAGTTGGTTTAACTTTCAAATTAGGAAATGCATTTCCTTTTGAGTAGGAAAGTCTGTCCCTGTACAGCTTCTTGGATTTGTTAACTTTCAGTTTAACCATAAAAGTATCAATGCTGGCAAAAATACGTGAATGGTCAAATTTTATTTGACTAAACGCCATGTCATTTTTAATTTCAGCATCAAGTAAACAAATTTCATCAATCAGGCTTTTCACCATGCCTTCATAATGTTTCACAAGTAATTCCAACAGCTGTATTCCCTGAGCCTGAAACAGGTTTCTTAAATCTAATAAAAATGCACTAGTATTTATAATGCTGGAAGGAGAAAAGTTAGATCTCAACCCTTTAGGGATAATACCTTCAGATATACATTGTCTAAAGTAGGACACTTCCAATTGTAATTTACGTAATTTAAGAGTTTTAGTGTCAAGAGTCTTTAATTTATCAGTCAAGGAAGCTGAAGGTTCAGCTCCCAAATCAGCGTTCTGCACCGACGTAGAGTCACTAGTCACTTTGTCAAATAGGAAAAAGTCACCTGTGTTATGGATCCAATCTGAAACTGACCCCTCGCCAATAAGTGCGTCGTTTTGTGCTGTAGGATTACCACCCAATCGGTGTTGTAGACCTGTTCGTGCGTTAGTACCATTTTCATTGTCAGGGCTCGCTGTTCTCGTTCTCTGCCCTAACGGAATTGAGTCTTGAGTGCTTAAACACACAGAACCTGGTAGCACCCGGTTAGAATGTTCATTTGTATTATTAATCCTGTGCCCGGCATACGCTTCTTCCAATAAATGAAAGCGGCTATTTAGGGATTCAATTTTCTGCGTGAGCTGTACCAGCAAGACTGAAACGTCAGTCGTTTCGGCAGTTGGTTGACAAAACACCGCCGGAGTGGCAGGGCTCTCCATATGTTGTTGGAAAGCACAAACTGTTGTAAAAACGAAGAAAACACAAACTGGTTAAACCAAAAAGACCTCAACAAACGGATGAGTCCAGCCACACGTAACTTAACGCTAGACTTTATTGCACACAAAATACAGCGTTTTCGCTACCCTTATCAGGAAGCTTCTTCAGAAATAAATAAAAAAGCGCGAGACAGCGCTTTTAAATAGCAAGATAAATGCACGTGAAACGTGCTACATTAATTAGACAAATGAGTAAATGAACGGATCATAATAAAATGGAACATGTTAAAATAGTATAATATAATAAGGTACAATGAATGTCATGCTTCCAGATAAAATTTTATAACACAGGAATAAAAGTTTTAAAAATACCTTAGGTTTAAATAAACCATGAGTATAATCAACTAAACAACACTGTTGTCAAGTCAGTTGCAAGCTACTAGCCATAAATGCCACAAGAGGTACTGAATAGAGCGAATGACAATACAGTTATATACTTTCAATTAAAAGTATATTTATATATATATATAACAACTATAAATGCATCACCTAAAGTGGTGAACAAAACACTATTCACTGCTGCCGTTCTTTCATGTAAAAAAGATGCTTTAGTTGTAAAAATATAAAAATTAAAAAATAAAACAAAACAAGTGAACAAACAATTAACTTAAATCTAATAAGTCATCTCAAATGTGCTTTTAGTTTCAGGAAGGGTGTGATGTTGCAGCTTTCATTTAACCCAGGGGTACTGAAGGCGTTCAGTTTGAGCTGCCATAATAATTCACGAACCTCCAGGTTCAAAGAAAGTGGACCCCCTCTAAAAGATTCAGACAAGTGATCAACACCCATAAATACAAACGAGTGACCAGGGAGAAGACCAACATGTTTGGCCAAAGCATTCTCAGTATTTCCAGTTCTGATAGCATACTGGTGCTGGTATATTCTGTCCTTAAACCTTCTATCGGTTTTACCAATGTTTGCTGATGTAGTCCATTACCAGTATAAACAGCAGTGGGCTCAGAGCTGAACCCTGGTGTACACCCACTCCCACTGGGAACCCCTCAGTGAGGCCAAACACTGTTCGTACTTGAGTCACTGGGTCCTTGTACATAGCCTGTACTAATTCTACCAATGTTTCTGGGACTTCAAACCACCACAGTACTGCCCAGATCAGCTTTCCTGGGACCTTGTCATATGCTTTCTCCAAGTCTAGGAAAGCCCAGTTTGACTCTCTCCTCTAGATTCTTCTCAGGTATCTGTCTCAATGCAAACATCAGGTCAATTGTGCTGCATCCTGATCTGAATCCGAACTGTTCATCTCCCATCTTACATTCTACTATTCT